>NC_060170.1:4182866-4275326 GCF_021292245.1 Micropterus dolomieu | reverse complement strand
AAGGGAAGGAAAAGATGTGGTAGAAAAAAGTGTACAAGCAATAGGGATAACCGCACTCTGGAGAGGATTGTGAAACAAAACCCATTCAAAAATGTGGGGTAGATTCACAAAGAGTGGACTGCAGCTGGAGTCAGTGCTTCAAGAACCACCACGCACAGACGTATGCAAGACATGGGTTTCAGCTGTCGCATTCCTTGTGTCAAGTCACTCTTGAACAAGACACAGCGTCAGAAGCGTCTCGCCTGGGCTAAAGACAAAAAGGACTGGACTGCTGCTGAGTGGTCCAGAGTTATGTTCTCTGATGAAAGTAAATTTTGCATTTCCTTTGGAAATCAAGGTCCCAGAGTCTGGAGGAAGAGAGGAGAGGCACAGAATCCACGTTGCTTGAAGTCCAGTGTAAAGTTTCCACAGTCAGTGATGTTTTGGGGTGCCATGTCATCTGTTGGTGTTGGTCCACTGTGTTTTCTGAGGTCCAAGGTCAACGCAGCCGTCTACCAGGAAGTTTTAGAGCACTTCATGCTTCCTGCTGCTGACCAACTTTATGGAGATGCAGATTTCATTTTCCAACAGGACTTTCCACCTGCACACAGTGCCAAAGCTACCAGTACCTGGTTTAAGGACCATGGTATTATTATTATTATTTATTATATATTTATTTATATATTTTACATAATGTATTCATGTGATTAGTCATTTCAGAATTATTGATTTTAACTTACTTTTAACTCAAAACCAACAAATTGCTGCTGCATGTCACTAATACCCAACGAAAACAATTACATCTTCAAAAGGTTCTTACAGCTGTAAATACAATGCAGTTTGTCATATTACTTCATTTCCCCAGCTGCTTACGCCCCAAAAAGAGAAATGTTTCTCTATTAGCATTACAGTTCACTGAGAAATGGCTTGTTAGCAATGTTAGCAGTCATAATGGATACCGGTGGTTCTACCAGTAAGCCGCTGGCTCATCAGCATTACATTTGGGTCTCATGTATAAACATGAGGTGTCCACTGTCCTAATCCTCACAATACTGCTGAATCAATCCGCCCTTTATTAGACTTCAAGCCACTGCAGAAATGTTGTTGCCAGAAATACTGATGACGCTGATTTACATATTACTACAAAATCTATCCCTGCCATGGATTGTCTTGTAGTCGAGCTCACCTTGCTTTTATGCTTCACAATCTCATCAGATTAAAAATTAATCCCAAGGCACCAAACGGGAATAGACAGGCGTAGCCAGGCGTGTTGTCAGGTTGTTTGATTTGTAGACACCGACACAAGCCTTGTTCTTTAAAGAACTTGTTTGTTATGTAATCTTATAAGACAAATTTAATTCATTTTACGTTCTAGTGTCCTGTGTTTGATCATCCGAGGTGTTTGAAGAGCATTTTGTAGCTAAATTAATTTGCTTCTAGTCATTTCTCTTAGTGAGATGAAAATCAAAGACTTCAAATATGTTTCAAAGAAGGTGAATTTTAATGCTTTATCTTTTTATGTTGTGTTGGCTCTGTACTGCAGCTCATTGGATTTGAAATTAAATAATGACTGTGAGGTTAAAGTGCTGACTCTGCTTTAATTTGAGCGTTGTTACATCCACATCAGAGGAACAGTGAAGAAACATGTATATAAAAAGTTTTGACGGTCGCCATGGCTGTCAATCACAAAGTAGCCATGCTTTAAGGCATCCCCTGCTTTATCTTCTATTTTCCTCTAAATGGGACCATAATTTACTAAATGAATATCATGTTGTATCATAGAAGACTTGAAAGTAGTGATTGAAACCATAAACCCATTAGGAAAGTGTTTACTGAGGAAATACATCAGGTAAGAAGTAGGGTAATTTTGTCATAGACCTTTATACAATCTGGCTTCTTTAGTCGCCCCTGCTGGACATTGAAAAGGATACATATTTAAGGCACATCTACATTTGCTCTGATAACTTTATCCTTCATCCACTTAAAATATATATATTAAAAGACAACCAATATCTAAAAAGTGTGTCGTAAAAATGTGGCTTAGCAGTGGATAAATAGCCAATTTATGACAGCTTCTTGTAGACAACACTGACACATATGCAAAGGGAAATGACACCACTGACAGAAAACCAAATCAAACGCACCATTACCTTGATTAAAATCACAGATTTCTCTGGGTTTGAAAATTGTTTAAAGTTTAGATATTTGAAAGCAGACAAGTATAAGTTATATTATACCTTTTAAATGAGGGGCTAAAACCAGGATGTTTTAGCTTAGCCTAGCATAAAGACTGGAAGCAGGGAAAGCAGTTAGCCTGGTTGTGTCTAAAGTTTACAAATATGTCTACCAGCACCTCATAAACTCACTAATTCATACCTAAACACAAATGTACAAAAAAAAGTGTTTTTTTAAGGGGAGTGGTGGTGAACAGCTACTGGGTGCAGTGACTTCCTGGTTTTTAATTCAGTTGGGTGTGGTTTTGTGGTCATCAATGGCTATTTGGAAAATCTACCAAAATAATCAGACCATTGAGGGAGGATTAACAATGGGGACATTCTCTTTCTGTGCCAGAGCAAAAGAGGCCAGAACACAACTGCCACAAAAATAGGTACAAGATTTTGTCTATTCCACACAACTAAAAAGTAATTCAACAAATAGTATCGTGGCAAATTTTTGTAACATGCGTACAGGACCATCACATGACTTTGAACTCATGGTAAACACTGTGAAATGATCGTAGTTTAGTTAGGTTTAGGCAACAAAACTACTTGGTTAGGTTTAGTAAGAGATTGTGGTTAAAATAAGTACATTATGCAAGTTGTCTACAACGGTTGTCAAATCTTGCCTATAGTTGACTGATCGTCGATCGCGCGCGTGTGTGTGTTTTAGGCCAGGGCTGAGCAAACTTGTCTTCATTAGTCACTATAACTTACACTGTACATTTACAGCTTATTGTTGACTGTTTTCTCTCTGCTCTGCTAGCCTGCCATTCACCTAAATCTTGTGCCAAGTTGTGCATGCACGTCAAAACGCTGTAATATTCTTTGTGTGGTTCATCAATGGTGATAAATTATTCAAACGTCCCGCGAGGTTCACACACAACTCGGCACAACACTGACGTGAGATTTCTGCCTGATTAGTAAATATTAAATTAAAGTCCAGGAGTTTATAACTTAATTAAAATGAATTTGTTAGTCATTGAGGTGAAAAGGAGGGAAGACTAAATCACGCCTGCATGCGTGCTGATTCAGCAGAGATATTACATATCTGAAAGTGTGATAACACACGAAATGACTTGTTGTTATTCATACATTGTTTATGATATCAGGGCTGGTGGTGATCTGCATTTTACTGAGTGCACTCTTCTAGTTACTGTGATTGCCTGACAAATCTCTAATTCTAACAAAACTTCCCTGTCAAACAGAGAGAAACTCAGGACTCACTCTGCATAAACCTGGCTCCCCGCCCTACCCTCCACCCCTCCTCTTTAAACTCTAACTGTCCAGCTCGCTGCTGTCTCCTGATGTGAGGAAAGTGCACAGAGGCTCAGCGGTCGTGAGGTAAATTGAATCTCAAAAGACGAGAACCATATGGTTGGGGCTGATTTATTTACAAGCTGGCTGATGAGGGCCACAGAGGGCCCACACTGGGATTCAGGGGAAATGGCCTCTAAGCCCGAGCTGAGGCGGCTCTGGTAAATCTTATTTAACACTCTGCTTTATACTGCAGAGGGAAACTCATGGTGCTTCCACCACAGTTGTACTCACACAATCACAGATACAGACACAGCACAGATAGTTTCTATGCATTAATGCAACCCATCTGGCTCTGCTGAATTTATATTCCTACTTTCCACTGTGGCACAACAGTAATTGGAGCATGCTGTTCAGTAGTTTATACAACATTTAGTTTTTGAGGAGGAGCCTATTTAAGCATTTGCAGGGTGGAAAGCAAACAATCCTGATAGGTCTATCACAGACATCTCCAATGGGGTTCGAGATGTTTATGTCTTTGGATTGCAAAAGAAACCTCCATAGTTTCATGTGCACACATAAAGGAATGAAAGCCATGACGTTTGGCTCTTAGATGAAAGCAGTAACTCACTATATAACATTAAAGTAAGCTTATGTACCTGTAACGCTGAAACATTGTTCAATTCATTTGCTCCAGACCAAAGACAAAAAAATACATACATTGCTGCTTTTTTATTGACGTCAGATAATCACACTAACTTTTAAAAACAAACAAAGAGTATAAACTTGGAGTCACATGAACTGACAGCTTTTGGTGATAGACTTTCTGCACTAGTCCTGACGCACATATGTAAATAGTCTGTATTTGTATAGCGCCTTTCTAGTCTTACCAACCACTCAAAGCACTTTACACTACATCACTTTCACCCAATTCACATGCAAAGCAGAGGCCAAGGTGCCAACTGAACTGCCAACAGAAACTCATTCATTCACATTTGTGGCTCAGCGTCTTGCGCAAGAACACTTTGAATACATGGACGAGCCAGGGATCAAACCACTGACCTTCTGATAAATAGACGAGCACTCTGTCCCCTGCGCCATGTACTCCCAATTGTGGTTACCAAATGATCTTCCATTATTATATAGATCACTTAAGAGCTTGCTTGCTTGGCAATTCCAATTGTCAGCACATGGATTGTTCAAATTTAATAGTGGTTGCCTTTTAAATTTATACTAATGTCACTTGTCTTGTATCCCCCAATCCTGTGGTTAGTTTGCGTTTGCGCCGTAAATTACACCAGAAGCACATGTAGACCAACCTTTCCAAGCAGCCTCTGTGCAGTCATTTGGCCCACACCAAAGTGTCAAACCTAACCCTAACAGTAACACAAGTAGAGAAGAACAAACATCTATCAAAAGTTTTTTTACATTAGGTAACATAAGCCAACATAAGTTACTGGGAATATCAGATCAAGTAAAGCTGTATCAGCAAAAGTATGGAGTATACGTTTCACAGCTTATGATTTCAACTTATCATTTGTATGAGGAAGATTAAGCTTCTTCTTCTGCCAAAAGTTGCACAGTCTCACTTTAATGTGTACACATTTTATTGTATATAAGCATAAGAGTTCATGATTATGGAGGATTCTTTGGCAGCACATAATGAATGTCTCCCTCAAGTTGAGAACAGCAGCAGGAGTGTTCTGCTGGGCCTACTGCAATGGTACATCTGGAAGTAAATCAGATGAAACTGGTAACTTTACCATGAACATAGAGAGCTGGCCAAGATGAAAGAAATTCTCAATTTGCACCAAAAGCCAATATGCCAATCTCCCTGCAACGAAGCATTTCAGCTGTCAGCTCCATCCCATTGATTTATGAATATATCATTTTGTAATTGATTGGGTGGTTTGCTGGAGGCCTTTGTTAATATTTCACTTGACCTCTCACCAAATTGGAGTTTATCATCTCTGACAGATGACTTCGCTGTGTGAAGGAATGCGAGATGTGAAATGAAAGCTGTTGCTCCCGTCTCCATTTCATTAAAAATGCAACACAGAACCTGCCGGAGGTGAGGTGTAATGAGCGGAAGCAGGTACCTGGGTCCTCAGTGGGTCCTATTCATGTAGGCTACCGCACCACTTTGTTCAGGAAACCTCATATTTTCCATGCTTCATTACCAGGGGATACCACATATCTATGCTGTAGAATATAATTAAGATCCAATTGACTTAAGGCTTTGCATACGGATCAGATTTCATTAAGTTGAACACAGAATATTTATGGGTGTGTCATGTACTATTTAGTATGTAGGTACATTGTATTAATAATTGTGAATATATGTAGTACATCCACATATGTGCAAATTATATGTTATCAATGCAATATGTAGAAGGAATTATCGTGTAATATATATGCCATGTGCTTCTGTATCCATTAAAATGTGGATAATTCAATCTTCATTACCATCCATTATGAGCGGTATCACATTATAATTATGTAAAATGAGATCATATCACGAGGAGGCAGGAGGAGGAAGGAGAACTGACAGGCCTATGGTGAAGTGTTCCCCCCAGCAGGGACGGGATGGTTACAAGCGGGTAGATATTATCTCCTCTGACACCCATTGTGTAGCCGACTCCCTCTGCAGAGGCACAGGCCTGGAAGCATTGTTGGAATTGATTTAGTGAACAGGGCCCAATCTTTGGACACTTTGCTGCTATTGACTGCGGCTTCAAATCAGAAATTCGAACAGAACTCAGTCGGGGATTTAATTAAAACTCAAAAGAGGCAATGACTGACATTGCGGACAGGGTAGTTGCGAGAAATCAATTGTGCAATGCAAATGAGTTTCAAATCCCTCCTTTGCCTTCTGCTTCCATTATTTATTTATCTTTTTTCTATTCCACAGCTCTGTGCTGCATTCTTAACTGGGGGCACAGCTCTAACTTTATTCAGTAGTAAAGAAGATGAGCAAATGTTTTTAAGCTCATTACTAAAATGTGTGCCATTACAATTGGATTGCCACCCTGACTCATGTCATTCAAAAAAGCCTGTCAAAGATCCAATTAATGCCAATATCAAAAGGAGACCTTTAATGGAAACATCTACCCTGAAACTCAAAACATTCCTTGGTACTGTATGCTGTATTTCTGGGTCCATTTTGTTGTTTGTTGGTTTATTTCTCTTATTTTTGTGGATAACCAGCCAAATGTAAATTAGATGTCAAGATATTTTCAACACAGCTCCAGCACAGTTTGACAGCAGAACATAATTCAGCTATCTGAAACATCAACAGCAAATGTCAAGTTTTGATCTCAGTCCCTCAGAATGAAAGCAGTGGGTTCAATCTAGAGCTGCCATTTTGCACCAATGTTAAAAAAAATCACACAGGTAGAATCTAGACAGGTGTGCGTTGGGTTGGGGGAGTGGGGGGTTCATCCCTACTCCTAACTATTCTTATTACTTTCTTCACATTGGAAACCACTAACTGAAGACGAAGTAGATGAGGCAGTCTAAGGCAAAGTGAGCAAACCAAAAAGGCAAAAATTGCTGTCGCCTGGCAACGCCAGCTCACAATTTTAGCTTTGCTTATTGTAGTCTGGCAAGGCTGAATAGGCATATTGCATGGGAGAGAAGTAATTTCAACTGGGCTGTACAGAAAGAGAATAAATGATTGACAGTTCTCTCCTTAGCTCAGACATTACCAGCTATGTTGAGTTTTCAGCTTGTGGCCCAAAAAATCTATTAATGCTGCTTTAAAAACTCTAAGTTTGCAAATCAGATTGACACATATGTGCTACTGTAGTGTGGCACTGAAACAGTTACCGTGTTTACAGTAGCAGGGACTGTTGTGATCCAAGGCTTTAGCCCTGGAATCTTTGATTTAGTCTGGGGTCATGCATCGATCGATTCATACTGCAATATAAATGCCATATGAATAAACTAAAAGACTAAAAATAAATGAAAAAAACAACAGCTTATGTCTCCTTTAACAGTGTGTGGCCACTTTTTGGTACAACTACAGTAAATTTCTTTAATTTGTGCCGGGGGTGTGTTCAAGCTAAAATGGGGCTCTTTAAATTAAAGTGATCATAAAATGAAACTGTAAATGTTAAAAACACATGTTGATAATGGAATACTAAAAAGTAAACTTTTAAATGAACTTTGTAAATCTTTCATAAAGTTTATTCATCAATTTATCATTTAAAGAATGAATGCAGAAAACCCATAAGCCATCATATTCTCTCTTCCTCAGTCAACATTATTGTTTTATATGTCCTGTATGTAAATACAGTATTTATAATGCATGATGAATTGATGCTATCTTCCATTTCTCTGCTGTGGAAAAAAGTGACAGAAAATGAATGTACAATGAAAATGCAATAAAATATTTATTGAAAAAAAAAAAAGAGAAAATAAATTTTATGTAACGCTTCCTAATGAATCATTTAAATGCATATTTTAGTAATCACCTTATAATTGCTTTTTTTAAATGTATCAAATTTTTAAGCTCACTGGAACACTCCACATGCTGTTAGGCTAAACTCTTCTATATATATTTTTTCCAGAATTTAGAAGAAGAAAACAGACCTTGACCTAATAGACCTTGAATGCAATAGCACCTTCACCAAGTGACACCTTCACAATGCTTGTTTTGTCACTCTAAACCTCAAAATGATTCAAATACATTAAAATAATCTAAATAAAAAGCAGCTAATCTTCACACCTGTGATGGTGGCAATTAAATTTCAGTCAGTCAACTAATGTACTAGCTGTATAAAATGTTGGGTAGTTTATAACAAAACATCATATTTTATAAACTCTTTATATGTTTTGTGTGTAAAAATCTTATTTTGTAAAGTAAATAATAACTGAAGCTGTAGTGAAGTAAAAAGTACAATATTTTCCTCTGAGATGTAGTGGAGTAGAAGTAGAAAGTGGCATGAAAATAAAATACTCAGTAAAGTACATATACCTCTAATTTGTACTTGACAACAATCATAAAATAAATGTACATGATATAAATTTAATAAATAATAATGAGCATGAATCCCTTTGAACATAGGTAATCTAACACTGCTTGTCTTCGGGGATCGGGCAAACAATGACACATGTCCATCCATGTAGTCCATGTTGCTGTGGTCGAGCCAAACCATGACTACAGTTCAGTGAGGTTACGGCTAGTGGCACATTTCTAGCTAAATGGTAATTATCATAAATATGTCAGGAAAGTTATTTTCATTGCTATTACCATGCAGCATTCTACTGAATAATGTCCAGTGAAAAGGGCTAGCCCTGACCTTTGTCACCTTCCCAGAAGCTAATAGTGCGTAATCATTGATAATTGGCAGCCAGCAGCATTTACAAAAGGGCCAGTGATTAATGCTAATTAAGAATGGAAAATGTGTGTGCAGTTTGTGTGTCTTGTCATGTACGAGTGACTACTTGTGCATCTGACCTTGACTGTTCTGTGAGCCAGTTTCCAGCAGCTGAGTTCAGTCCTAACAACAAGCCTGCTGCAATCAAATATGCTGTTTCAAAGGCGGCTGCTTGCTTCAACACTGCTACCGCATCACACATGAAGCACGAAAGAAAAGCTGACAGAGGGGAGCGGTCTCTGAACGCCCTGATGTCTCCCATGGATCTGTTGATGTCTCTACTCTCTGAGGAGGAGTACAGAGTCAGCACAGAATTGAATGACAGACACAGAGACTGAGTGAAATCTGGTAAAGAGTGTCTGGGAACGCATCTCAAAGAGGAGAAAACATGCAGGCTTTTTGTTATGCCACAACTGTCAAAGACAGGAGATGAGACATGCAGCTTTATTTGCAGGTCGTTGTCTACAATGATACGGACCCCACAATTAGAATGTAGTGTGTAATATTTCATTAATAAATAACAACCCCAGCCCCGCCCCCCTCTCATGTGTGGATCAGGAATTATTATTGTAGGGGTCAAAGACAGGAGATGGCATGCACACTATTTAATGCATCGTTTTGTCACTTAAATCCTGATAGCAGCTGCTTGACCAACGTAGAGACACACAGAGAGGTGAGCTCTGAAGCCAATAAACTGATGAACTTATTAAAAAGAAATAGTTTTTCAGATGGCTGATATAATGTTGACAGTTGAGCCTTGCTGTAGAACATTCTTGAGTAGTGTAGTCCAAATCACAGTAAAAGGACACACACACACATAGGCACTCAAATAGCTTTTCATATCAAGCACAAAATGTCCCAACCAAGTTTAATTATGTTATGCCCGTGCTTAACATGCTCACTTCAACCAAATATCTGGATCAGGTGTTTGTATGCAGACTTTTTATTGACAGCACTTATTTTAACTTTTCTGCAAAACATTGACAGTCAACATATTTTCCGTACAATATCAACTAAACTAAACTTATTTATGGTTATGTTTAGGCAACTCGAACATCTTGTATTAAACTTCTTCAGTAGTGTTTTATTTCCTTCTTATGACTTATGTGCTGTATAGGTGTCACACTAACTGAACTGCAAAAAATTAATTTTAATAAATAAATAAACCAAGTCTAAGCAAAGCAAAGCATATGAATGTATTTTGTAGGAGACAGGGCTTTATTTAGATTAGATTATTTGGGGTATTTACCACAAGCAGGGTTTGCGATGGTGCAGTGGATAAGACACGTGTCTTTGGTGTGAGAGATCCGGGTTCAATTCCCTACTGTGTTATATCCACCAATGTGTCCCTAAGCAAGACACGTAACCCCTAGTTGTTCCAGAGGCGTGTGATCTCTGACACAAACCATGTTCCCATCTTATTGTCATGCGAATTTTAAGCGTACTTTTGAAATGTCGCAAAAAAAAGCTGGTTTGGAGCAAATACACCAGGCAACGGTAAGTGTAGTTATGTCAGTATTTGACGTTACCCATGGCTGTAATAAACAAGACGTATGGGTCCCAAACCAGAAACAAAACCAGCCGCATGGAACTGATGGCCATTGATCTTAGAAAAATGGAGAGAGGTCCTAAGAAATGTGTTTCAAGCGGGCAAGTTGCCAGCCATGTCTCCGCACGTTATGGGAATATCCGGTGATAAGCGAGTTTTGCATGCCTGCCAAGAATTGCATGCACCTCCAAATAATGCTTTTAAACGCTCTAATATCCTTTGTGGGGTTCATCAATGGTGATGATTCGAAGTATATATTTTATGAACGTTCAGAGTCGTTAATATTTTATTGCACTCAGCAGAAACATTCATTGAGATTCAGCAAAAAATATGCATTGATAACCCCGTTTGATCAGTGCGCAGAGCAAAGTATCTGAAAAGGACCTTTAAGAGGTGAATGCATAATTCGGCAGAACAGATGATGAAGGCTACCTGGAGAGATTTGCATCCACCTCTTTTCTCAGCACAAATGAGCGTTACCAGCCACAAGGTGCATGAAATTCTCGGCAGGCATGCAGAACCCTGCACAACCGGGCAAGACGCCGACAGCAGAGACCGGATGTGATCAGATTTGAATTTGAATTTACAAGTTCCCTATGTCAGAACTTATTCGGATAAAGTCTTTTCATCTTCCATTTAGCGCATTAACTCTTTTACGACAAAGGCAAAGACCACCTCAAGCGAGCGTAAAAACTTTTTGGCGAAGTTATGTTTTTTTTTTCTTCGAATTTCACTGTTCCCATCAACCTTGTCTTATTGCGATACTTCAAAATGTGCATTAAAAAACATTGATGGTCGCTTTGGATAAAAGTGTCAGCTAAATGAATACATGTAATATCTATCCATCCATCGTCAACGGCTTATCCTGCGTACAGGGTCGCGGGCTGGAGCCAATCCCAGCTGACATCGGGCGAAAGGCGGGGTACACCCTGGACAGCGCAGGGCCACACAGACAAACAACCACTCACACTCACACCTAAGGACAATTAAGGGTCACCAATCAACCTAGTCCGCATGTCTTTGGACGGTGGGAGGAAGCCGGAGCACCCGCAGACACGGGAGAACATGCAAACTCCACACAGAAAGGGCAACCGGGGTTTGATCCCACGACCTTCTTGCTGTGAGGCGACATTAAGTTGCACCACCGTGCCGCCCTTGAATACATGTAATATAAAAATGTTAATAATATTTCTGTAGGTATTTAATCATATGTCGCCTTAAAGTGCTTATCCCTCCTTTGTGTAAGATTCTTTACTACAGTTAGAGTTCACCTGGAATAGCAATAAGTTGAACCCTCACGATGTGGAGCAAAAGTTTACTTTAAATTAACTTCATGTCAAACACATAGACACTATTCACATATATTCATCAATTTATAAATTGATAAAAGAAATGGAGAATAAATTAGAAATGGTTAGACCAAACCCTGATCTGATCCAGCGGTCCTATTTGATTCTTTTATTCTTTCTTTCCCCATTATATAGTCATATAATAGTTCCTTACACACAAACTTCTAAACAATCTAACTGTATCTATTACATTTTACTCAGATAGCTCCTGCTAATCACTTAAGCTAATCTGTATTTTTATGTTTTGTTGTTATTTCTCTCTCTTGCCATGTCTCATGTGTGTCTTCCTGTTAATCACACGTCCTACACTAGTAATAACCCCTCCTCCACACACACACACACACACACAGCTTACTTAACTTATTTAACATGCACAGAAAGTCATTAATCTGAGAACTCGTTCGCTTCAGTAAATCTCAAACAGCTGTGGCTGTTCATTTGAAAATATAATATTGCAGTGAACAGGTTTCTTCATCATGCCACTGCAGTCCACACTCAACCTGTATGTTTTGAACAGAATAAATTATCACAGTCACTGTTTTTATGTGCAATGTAGTTTTCTTTACTGTGCTAGACATTAGAGTTAAATATTATTGTCATCCTGTTTTTTTTATCCTTTCTTTTCAGTGCTTCTCTGTTTTGTTCAAAGCTTCTACTGTCCACTACTGAAACACTGAACTTCTTCGTCCATCTTGAAGTTGTCATCTTTGACCTTCACGCCAGGGCAGCTCACTACTTAATGTCATGAAGAGTGGCAGCCGTGCTGTGATGAACAATCTGTGTCTGAAACTGTCTTTTAAAACAGTTTAAGAGCCGAACGGGATTTCTCTACCATGACAGACAAAGATGTTCTCAAGACAGGGCTTTAAAAGGCCTTAATAAAAATATGCTCGCCTCATGTTGGTGTGGACAGCTTTGCCAAAGGTTTTACTCCACTTCACTGACACTTAACAAGAGCCAGGAGAGGATCCCGCTTATTCAACATTACCTCTCCACTGGTGGCCTCATTATTTTCCATAGAGAAGATGCTTAAACGCTCCGGAGACAGATACAGTTTGAGGGGAAGATAGGTTTCAGCTTTGACAGAGTTAATGCTACCAAACCAGAGATGCTGTTTATTTGAAAAGTATACTCTATTTATAAATTCTAAACATCCTAAACAAGTACATGCAGGTGCAATTAGAGCAGAAGCCTCCCCAAAGACAAGTTCAGATTTAATTCAAGACTACGTTTCACTCAGACAGACAGACAGTTTGGGCAAATCTCAACAATTTCACAATTCAGCGAGTGTCCAAAAACAAGCCTTTGGTGGACTGAGCTGAAGAAACAAGAAAGTCTACACCAGTGTTTGGCACAGTGAGTCTTGTCTCAGCCCCGCGGAGCTTGTTTGAAGTAGCTACTGATGTGCTGTTATTTATGCAGAGCAAGACCACAGAGACCACAAGCAGAGCGCTGTGTGACCCACATTCAGCAGACTTGAAAGTGCAGCTCATTGCGAAGTTTAACAGAGGGCAAAAGTACACAGAGGGCAAGGCTGTTTCATCTAGGCTGCTCGGCCGGCGCAGCCAGTCTCTTGCAAATACAGAACACCTAAATGTTTCACGAAGAACAGGAAATGAAGAATGATCTTTCCAGATATGCCAATCTGCTTTGAAGAGGAAGCCTTTGTGGTTCTTTTTGATTTTAGTAACATCTCTGGTGCTAAAGGGTCATTGCTTTGATAGCTATATACAGGACACTGGAATACGAATTAGGTATCTGCTTTGTGCCCGAGTTAACATTTAAATCACTCAAATATAATAAACATTAACCAAAACATTGCAGTAGATTGATCAGTTATGGTTGAAATTTACTTAGATTTTGAAATACTGTTTTTTAAGTATTTGTCTTGGGGAAAATGTTTCTTTAAATTATTTTTTATTATTGATTCGAGAACTTTATCATTCTGCCAGACGCTCTGGAGTTTTTGCACTCGACACAATTAACTGTCAGTCAAAGACTCAACATGGTTCTGTAGCATTTTGTAAAAGTTTTAAAGGTTTAAAGGTGCTATTTATTATCTACTCAGCCATGGTAGCAATCACTGCTTATTCTAACTACCCAATTCATCATTTTGTTTAACATTTAAACCTCTGTTTTTGCTGCTAGAAAAAAGCAGAAGACCCCTAGAAAGAAAACAGTGGCACATGGCAGCTTTTAGCGTCATAGTTCAACGCAACCGGACTTGCATGTCAGAGTTTGTTTCTCTTGTGAAGCAAAAAGTCAACATTGATTGTGTTTAGTTATGTTATGTAAATAACGTTACTAAACCTACGTAACATAAGTAACGTAAAGTAACTTAACCCAGTAACCCAAAGCATGATCTTTTCCTAAATCTAACCAAGTAGTTTTTGTTGCCGAAACCTAACCAAACTGAGACTGAAACTGTTACCACATGTTAACAACTAGTTTTAACCTCTGAATCATTGAATTCAGGTGTTCCAATCACTTCCATGACCACAGGTGTTTAAAATCAAGCACCTGGGCATGCAGACTGCTTCTACAAACATTTGTGAAAGAATGGGTTGCTCTCATGAGCTCAGTGAATTCAAGCATGGTACTGTGATAGATTGCCACCTGTGCGATAAGTTAATTTGTGAAATTTCCTCACTACTAAATATTCCACAGTCAACTGTTAGTGGTGTTATAACAAAGTGGAAGCGATTGGTAACAACAGAAATGCAGCCACGAAGTGGTAGGCCACATAAAATCACAGAGCGGGGTCAGCACATGCTGAGGCGCAGAGTACGCAGAAGTCACCAACTTTCTGCAGAGTCAGTAGCTATAGACCTCCAAACATTGTGTGGCTTTTGGATTAGCTCAAGAACAGTGCGTAGAGAGCTTCATGGAATGGGTTTTCATGGCCGAACAGCTGCATCCAAGCCTTACATCACCAAGTCCAATGCAAAGAGTCGGATGCAGTGTGCCAAGTGTAAAGTTTGGTGGAGGGGGGATTATGGTGTGGGGGTGTTTTTCAGGGGTTAGGCTTGGACCCTTAGTTCCAGTGAAAGGAACTGTTAATGCAAGACATTTTGGACAATTTCATGCTCCCAACTTTGTGGAAACAGTTTGGGGAAGGCCCCTTTCTGTTCCAACATGACTGTGCACCAGTGCACAAAGCAAAGTCCATAAAGACATGCATGAGCGAGTTTGATGTGGAGAACTTGCCTGCACAAAGTCCTGACCCCAACCCAATGGAACACGTTAGGGATGAATTAGAGTGGAGACCACGAGCCAGGCCTTCTTGTCCAACATCTGTGCCTGACCTCACAAATGCGCTTCTAGAAGAATGTTCAAAAATTGCCATGAACATACTCCTAAACCTTGTGGAAAGCCTTCCCAGAAGAGATGAAGCTGTTACAGCTGCAAAGGGTGGGCCAACTCCATATTAAATCCTACAGATTAAGAATGGGATGTCATTAACCTTTGTGCGTGAAAAATCAGGTGACCCAAAACTTTTGTCAATATAGTGTATATGTATTATTGCTAACTTGACCAGACGCCGCATATTTGTACTTGTTAACTTGAATGCCCTACATGTACAAAAATGATGCTAAATGGTACCCAGTGCATTAAAAAGAGAAACTAAGGGTGTTGACCAAGCGTCCATAAGTGACTAGCTGGTAGGGCTGACCCCGAATAGTCGAAGATTCAATGCTTCGATGGGCGGAGCCTGATTCGACTGTCAATCTCACAGTTTAGCTTCGTAGCAAAACAAGGATCATGCCATTTTGGCGATATGGAGGTGCTCAATGTCTGATTTTACATAGAACTACCAGTTTTCTCCCAATATCCCCAGCTTCACAGTGTTGAGTTGTCCGTACCTCGCGGGACTTTCGGATAATTTATCACCGTTGATGAACCACACAAAGAATATTATATCATTTTTAAATAGCCGGCTACTTAAAATAGACCCACGAGGAAATGCGCCATGTTGTCGCAGCATGGAATGCACGCAAAACTCTGCACAAGACCGGTAAATAACGAGAGAGAGAGCGAGAGAGAGAGAGAGAGAGAGAGAGAGAGAGAGAGAGAGAGCAAGAGAGAGCGAGAGAGAGAGAGAGAGAGAGAGAGAGAGAAAGGGGTCAACAGGTTTAGCAGAAAATTTACAGTTTAATTTGAATGAATAGAGACTGCAGCTCTGCAGCTTCTCAAGATTAAAGCACAGTGACCTTGTGTCCACCCCTCCGCTCACAATTGCCGTGCACAAAAACACACATGATTCGACTATCAGTCGACTATAGGCAGGACTTGATGATTCTGATTCGACTATGTAAATCCTTAGTCGGGGACAGCCCTAGTAGTTGCAAATGAGAACAGTTTGGCAAAGCTGTACTTTGAGCTAATTGTTAACATTAGCATGGTGGTATGCTCATAAGGATATTGTTAACATGCTGATGTTTAGCAGGTATAAAGTTTATTATGTTCACAAATGTCATTAGCTTTTCGGGTATTGATCATAAATTCCAACACTCTATTTGGTGGTAAACCATCTAATAAGAGTTGTTGAGACATTTTAGTCTGGACCAAAGCTGGACTCACAGACCAATATTGTTGTCCCCAGATAGACTAAGTTAGATTAAGTTTACTTGCCAGTCAAGGATTCTGTGGATGGTGACTTGAACAACAAAAATAAATAAAGATTCATAGTGAAAAAAGTGCTATGTTTTAAAGTGCAAGGCTGGTTAAAACAGCTGGGAAAGTGAACAGGTGTGCATCATTGTATTGAGCTCAACATCAAGCACACAGCCCACCTGAAACTGTGAGGACTGCCTGCTCTTTCATGACAAGTTAGTTCTCTCAGTACAACCCCTTTCTGCAGGGACACAAGTATCGACTCAGGACTCTTGGAAGTAATATTTAGCTGCAGATTTTACAACTGTAAGTTTGGAACATAAAAGTTTAATCTGGGTAAAGTAAAGCATTGAGATATTAAACATCAAGGGTTTGTTATACAACCCGGTAAACTTTTACGTAGTCTGTCCTTTTAAACTTTAACCTCTTGGAAACAGACACCTATTTCCAGGAAAAACGTGTAAAATAGCATACCCAAAATGAATCAGGAATAACTCCTCAACCATTAAGCCCAGATCCATAATTCTGGTCTCCTTTGATAGGTCAGAAGCTAAGGAATATGAATATGAACTGTAAATGAACCAATTTATTTTGCTATTAAAGAGTAAATGGAGATGCAACAAAGGAAAATGTGATATTTTCATCCTCGCCTGGTATAAAATCTATATTTTAATAGAATATTCATCAACATTCCCATGACCAAAAGAACTCCCATGCTTTACAGGCCCACAACTCGAGTACAGAACATCCTACAGGGCTGCTCTATCTCTTCGTATTGAGCAGACGAATCGTTTGAGCTACTACGGGTCGGTTGTTAGACGACGATAAGACCATCTGTTCCAAAGCAACACACTTCTTCTCTCCTTCAGTTTCTCGAGAGAAATGAAACATAAGAGCTCAGACGGATTGCGCAATACCAAGACACACATATTTTTACACACACAAACAACAGCTGTTTTTGGACTGAAAAAAGCGGCAACGGCAAAAGTAAGTCAGCGATTGTAACTGTACATGTTTCTTGGTGCAATTGTTGTTATTATTATCTGGCTAATAACTCTGTGAGTTTTGTGATTTGAGTGATAAGAGTTACACAGCTGATCAGAGCTGGAGCTGAGCTTTCTTTAGCGGTCGGATGGCGGTGTAGGATGAGACGAGAGATAAGTGGATGCCAATAACTAAAGGCATGTACAGTGTTTACAGAGCGATTAATGTTGTGATATAAGCTCATTTAGATTCTTGGTGTTTGATGTGTGTTTGGTGTGGATAAAAATGGTTGGTTTGAGATTCTGGCTGAGCCTCCTAGCTTCACGGAGGTGTGTGGCATGCATAGGGTGACAAAATACTAGGATCAGACACGGATTTCTCATTTGCGTTTTGCGCGAAAATCAATCGTCCTCCCCCGTACAGGGCAAGTCCGTGCTTCTAAAAATCTAAAAATCTTTGTGTGGTTTCTAGACACGCTGTACTACAACAAGTATAGTACCAATTATTGACTATGAATATGTAGCTTAATCCATTTGGACTTCAGAGAGAAAAGCTGATTATTAAAAAAAACCTTAAAGTTTGTCAGGTTTATCTCCAAAGGGGCCTGGGAGTCACATTAACAACTGCTGTGTTCCGTGCTGTGTTGACAGTGCAAACCAGACTTGATTTTCCTCCCTGTACATCAGAAGCCATTGCTGGCTGGCAGTCAGAAGGGAATTAATTACGCACTCACAGATTCACAGTTCTGACTGCAAACACAATGAGTTCAACACAAACAAACACTGGTCAGCATTCATTCCCGCGGATGAATAAAACAACACCAGTCATTATCTACGCCTCTCATCTCTCCTTTGTCTCAGCTGCTCCACTTTGCCCGAATTTGCTGACAGCCTTTATTGTGCAGTTCGATATCAGAGACAAAAATGCATCCGATTTCTTCCTCTCAACGATCCTACTGCCACAAGACGCTCAGCTAACATTTAACTCACTCCCTCGCTAATGAATAAATACATAATGCATCACTGTAATGTGAGGCATTTTCTTTCTGAATAGCCCAGATTGAAATTAATTGTTTGTGATTAAACCTATAAAATCCTTCTCTGTCACCTTTTGTCTCTGCAATAAACTCTGCTTGTTGTTGATCAAAAAAGTGCTACTGTGTGATTGTATACTATTGTTGCACAATCGGAAAATGGAAATGATTATAGTCTTGCAGTGCTCTCGTAAGCTGAAACGCATGAAGCTTCATTAAAGAAAGTCTAAATGAATATCATTAGAGCCCTCCTAATTGCACCCTGCTTGACTTCATGGGAAAAGCAAGGCCTTTGTATTCAGCAGAATTAACAATACAACAATACAGTATCTCTTTCATGCCATTTCATAGTAACCTACCTTCACATCAAACAGATTAGTAAAGAAAATCCACATCATGTGCAACATTTCAATATAATCACTTAAACAAGGTGTTGCTTGTAATCAATCAAACTGTAAACTGATATCACACAATTATTTAATTGTATTTTGGTGGTGTCTTTGGTGAAAAAAAGTTAAAGCTGCACTCATAAATATTTTCATGTTAATAATTGATTCAATGACTGTTTATTATAAAAGGGGTTGCTCGACTGACAGACCCCTAAAGAATTATCACTGAATTTTGCATCTTAACAAGGCGTTTTTGTCATCTTTTAGCTCATTGTTTAGGTTTCACAGCCCACAACTTGAGTGTTTTGGTTCACTCTCTCTGCTCTCATCAGTCTTGTTTCCAGATGGAGTCGGCAGCTGTTTTCAGTGAAAAAGTTATGATAAATCCACTATTAGCCTACACTACCTGTCCAGCACTAAACAGCAGGTAAACAAGTTAGCAACTAACTGATGAACATAGCGGCGCAGTTAGCTGCTAAAGAGTCAGGTAGCTCCCTCTGGAATTTGTGGAGAACAAAATACAGACAGATCATATATATTACTGATGGCCAGAAATACAACTCCAGATGGAAGCTAATGTTGCATCGTGTCAGCTGGTTGTGTGAATAAAAGTTTTTTTTCATTATGTTCATATTAAACAACATAAATGTTCACTACAGCTTTATAAGGTGATGTTTAAAGTAAAAAAAATAACTTTCTCAGCTATTACTTTGTCCTCTTTTGTATTTTTAGTTTGTGTCATGGCAAAGTTAATAATAATCTTTATTTGTAGAGCACTTTTCAAAAACAAGTTACAAAGTTCCACAGCGTTCACACATACTAGAGGCGTGACAGGCTGCCATGCAAAGTCTTGCTAGATCTCGACAAGGAGCAGCTGAGAAGTTGAGGTTTAACTTTATGCAAATGTGCTCTGGTGTGAGGGAGTGACAACAAAACTAAAGGTACTAGTGTTGGAATGTGGGAAAAGCTGATCCTTAAAAACAAAAGTTAAAAGGCATCCCATTCAATATGATAAAACTATTATAAGCTACATGGAAACGATGTGTAGAAAGAAATTGCTTACTTTGAGTCAGAATGTGTAAATAGGGATTTAGTCAGAAGCTTATCTTTAACTAGTAGCTTAGCAGGTCTAACTGTGTTGTATGCTAGCTGCACTGTTAGCACTGGTAGTGTTGCATGGGGTCTGTTCTGTTAGAAACATAGAAAATGTCTGTAACATATTTACAAGTTAAACACTTCTCATCCATACTAGTGCTGCTCATACTGTAAGTGATATTAGGTTGACAATGATTCAGTGTCTGGTCAGACTCAGCAAAAGTAGTCTAGAGCTTCAGCCCATGCAGCTGCAGAGCAGCCTCCCGCTGCGTTCAGACATACGGATACAAAGAGACAGGCTGTCTCGAGCCTCTCCCTGAATCTGGAGCTTTCAGTCATGTTTAGTGCTCAACACATTATTTGCATATTTCAAATGAGCAGTTTTTGACATTAGCCCAATTAGGAAGAGATAATTGGCTTATAATTTTGTTTAGTGGCTACTGACATGTTTATTTGCCACACTTTGGGAACACCTCCATTGCAGTATACTGGCAATACTGTCTAGTCAGGTTGTCTACATTCTTTCACATCTCTCTCTCTCTCTGTCTCTCTCCCTCTTTTCCTGCCTTCTTTGTAATCACTATGGGTGTATACTCCTCAGTAAACCAAAAATATTTCGCCATGACCTCCATCAGCCAATCATATCGTTGCTGTCAAACTTTAAATGTGTTCTCCTCTCTGCTGCTCTTAGCTGTCATTTGAGTGTGAATCGCTGGGAACCTCCTCCACCCCATTCCCTTCCAGTTTCCAGCAGCTAGGTCTGAGCTCACCACATCCATCCAAATCCAGCCATTTTCTTCATCCCATCATCAGCACCACTCATCGCGAGGGGGGAGGGGGCTATACCACCAAGGCTTCACTACACCTTTAAAATAGGATAACGTCTCGATGGAGTCTAATTGCCAAAGACTCACATTTCTCATCTTTATTGTGCACATGTCACTAAATATTGTTTACTCTCATCTCTCACAGGTAGGAGGAGCTCCAAATCCAATGTCCAAAATTTTGTTTCATTGCACCACTCACGAATGATAACAAAAAGGAAAAATTTACATTTTAATCTGTTTTAACCATACCTTCACTATGCAGGAAGCTACACATATGCCTTTTGCTGTATGCAAAAGGCATATGTGTGTGACAAGTAACGTATTAGCACACTATCCCCTCTGCCTGTTCTGCCAGGAAAGTGTGGAAGGGGCAGAATCGGAGACGGTTCTGTTTTTTTCCAGCAGAGCAGGGCCTCAGATCCTTCAGCTGAAGGAGCTTTGCTCTCTGCAGACACGCTTCCTGCACACACAGCAATACTGGGGAACTCAAGCCTGATTGGAGAGGACAGGCTGGTCCACTATTGCCAGCGGAGTGTTCTGCATTCGGCATATGCGACAGTGTCCTGGCAGGGACATCAGTCCACTGGGCTCTCTGATTGGCAGCAGGAGCCAGCATGGCTCACTAGCAGTACACCTGATGACAGGGAGGTTCAGCCAGATAAGGCTGTCTTGGTGTTGCCCACATGACAGCCAGCCATAATCATACATTCTTCTGAAAGTGTTGCCTGTGCCCTGGGTATATCTACATCAGACTGAAGGAAATCACTCTTCACCTGAACATGGCTCTGTCTAGCTCAGTGGAGTGATGGATGGCCAAGAGGGCAAGACAGCCTGGTGGACAAATAGCTCACTCTTGCATGCTCCTCCACCGCAGAGGACTTGTGTCAAAAGCAATACTTGACACCTCGGCTTTGAAGCCTAATGGCATTAGGGTTTGTGAGCAGACAGCTGGTTAGAGAGGGGCACACGGAGCCTAGAGTGCATTATTAAGTGTAATGAATGTCAGCGTACCGAGTTCATCCGACACATCAGGTGCCAATTATAGAGGTGGGCCCTGATTTGCTTCTAAACTCAATACACCACGGAGGACCTCCTTTGGCCTAACTGACATCTGCCTCATTAACTCGGAGGAACAGGAGGAGAAGGCTAGCAACCATCCTCGCCTCCAGGCCTCCGTGGGCCCTCATTGGGGCACAGGGACACCACATTTTCCCCGGTGCGTCTCCACTGAGCTCACTCCTTACCTATTATTGATGAGGTGGAGGGTGAATGGAATATGAATGGGAGACAGCTAGAGTGACATTTGGAGGTGATTAGATACTCCTGTGCACCAAAGCTGGAGTGTTTGGCAGGGCAGTTCATTCATTAGTCAACACTGAATAGCGCTTCAAATCTTCAAGCATAAAGAGGTAAATAAAGCATTCATGGATATCATTGCCTTGGGCAGTCGGAGCAAACACTATTGATTTTTCTGGAGTGTTCTAAAATAATGGTCACAGATGTGTCAAGACATTCATCAAACCGTCTCTATGAGCCAAATCCTCAATGCAGTAAAAAGCCAATATGCTGCTCTGTTCTCTCAGAGTAATCGGAAATCTGTGCCAGTGTTAGTTGTGACAGTTTAGCTTGGTACAATATACTCTCAGCCAATCACAGTCACACACACACACACACACACACACACACACACACACACACCAACCCCACAAGCACAAAGCATCCATTTTTATGCAGCTTTCTTAAACTGCACGTTTCAAGCTTTGGATTCAAGATCAGGTTTCAACAAATCAAAAACTTCTCTTCAAGTTGAAGAATATTGCGCTGGTAGATTTATGCATCCTCCCAAGTCTGTAGCAAACCAACAAGCCTCAAGGTGCATGTTGTCTACTCTCTCAATAATATGTAATGTACTCACCACTATAAAGCCGATTGTCCCAAGGCACCACCAACTGTCTCACAATATATTGTTGGTCGGCTTGGTTGCACTGATTATTAGGCCGATACATCACGGCGAAACAACAAATACAACAGTAGGAGAACAGTGACCATGGGGAGTTTTTAAAAACTGTCTGCACTGTGCTGTATTGGAGGAAGTATAACAGGTCAGCTGAGAGGTGACCAGATAATTTGACCTCAGATGACCACACGGGACCGTACACAGGAAAGAGACAGTGACTGTATTAACAGAGTGATCAATGTATTGCCTCTGATGTAGATGACAGAATGAAGATGAGATGTGTTGCTAGGAAAGGTAATTCCAACTGCTTTAAACTGATTCTGCTGTTTGGAGTTTGAGCTGTCACGATGACTGAGAATTTTCTTTCCACATCTCAGTCAGCGCAATTTGATAATGCCACAAGATTAACTAAATTGTACAGACTTTATCTTTAAAGGCTTGGAAAAGCAGCATCAGCTGTAGTGAAATGTGACATTAACTGCAGTATCTAGGAAGGTAGACTCACCTGATTGACAAATGGGTGGATGTGTACACAGTTCCCAGCACATAGAAGAAAGAGAAGAAGAGAAAAAAATACATTAGCAACATTAGTAATGCATCACTAGCCTCAAGACTGACAAATTACTCCCAATTTAAAAATATGTCATCTGATCTCATTGAGGTTCTGAGCCTCAGGCACTAAAAAGCTGCATCCAGGACTAAGGCTCAATATTCTTGCAATGTATTGTAACAAGCAACCCCTTGAAAGCGCTTGTTGCTCAATCTTGCCCTGTCCGTTGTAACATTTGTACCATCAGCACTCAGCCACAGTGTGACAAGGCCTCTGGAGGTCTGTGAACGCTGCCTCTCTGCTGCAGTCCTAATTAGAAGGCTTCACCTGCCCAGCAGGGGATGGAGTCAGAAGTCTTCCATCTGTCAGATCTGTGCGCTACTGTGGTCATATCAAGCTTCAGAAACAGCAACCAAGGCCAACAGCCACTGTCTAAAAGCCCTATGTTTCAATGGCCATCACAGCTTGCTCAAAATGTTCACAGCACTTTGACAGGCCTCAGTCCTTCATGGAAGACACATACACCGTAAATATTGCATGTCAGACAACTCTCAAGTACTCTCTAGTACAAGCAAAGTGAAGGATTGAGAGTGGGAGGTGGAAATCTCCTGACAACTCGAGAGCAGGGAAGACAGAAAATTCTCAGCACAGGTGTGTGGGGCAAGGTTGTGGAAATTCTTTTGAGGAGGTCTAATATTTCAAATCTACATCAGCATCCTGGGGTGTCCTAGCTGTTTTATTTTACTTCCTTTTGTGCCTTATAATAACAGGCCGGTAGCCAGGCTAGCCAGTAGCTAACAGTTAAATAGAACGTTATTGTGGCATTGAGGCCAGTCCAGACTGGAAGTGGGATTTTGGGTGGGTCTCCGGTCATGACCTAGAGGTGGGAGCTTGTTCCCAAGGGCCTGTTGGACAGTCCCGGCCGGTGACACATTGATGTATGAGCTCCAGTTTTTGCTCCCTCTGCCCCTCAGCACAGAGAAGCAGGTGTGCTGATCAGTGCCACTTGATCTGTCAGTCGGATGGATAAAAATAGCCTTGGAGATTGAGCTGGGAGCAGGACTCGCCTAACTCTTCAGTGGAAACTCAATTGACTTTGAAAGGCTCCTAGAATGTTCTTGACCACGGTAAATGAGCCAAAGTCTTCTCAAGGTCGAACGTCTTAAAAGCAGCTTTTCAGTTATCTGTTGGGGAGAGTGGAGGAGGCTCGTCTTACCATTAAGTGTCTTAAAGCTTGAAAGGAACACCCTTCCATTGATGTAACATCCCCATACAAATGTGTAGTGCACAGACAAAGTGATTTTCTAAGAAGAAGTTTTAGTACAAATAATGACATTCCTTTGCTTCAAACTGCATCACAATTAATACTGTAATTTAGTAATATATTGACATACATACGGAAATTGTACAATTCTCTTGATGCAGTTAATGTGTACATATAGTCAGGCTACTATCCAGATTAATGAAAATATTCTTTGTTGCTTTCTGGCATTTTTCCTTCCTGGTCATTCTTTTCTCAGAGCCAGATTTACATGGCATATCCTGGGCTATCCTCTCCAGCTGTAAAAAATAAAAAAATAAAAAAAAAAAAAGGAAAAGAAAAGAAAAGAAAGAAAAATGCATAAATTTGCAAGTTTTCTCTGAAGTTCCTGATCAAGGGAGATTGAGGGCAGAGACTATAAGATGGGAGAAAAGCTGCGGCGTCAGCAGCTTTCATTGTAGGGAGGCTGAGGAGGCTCTGCTAGTTGTTTGAACAGCAGGCGGCTAGGCTATTACACCACATGGATGCTCAGAGTAATTAAATGCACTCTGTTCCCCTTCATGTTCCTCTCTGGCTTCTCTTCTGTGCCTTAAATCTGCAGGATAGGTTGAAAGAAGTGTTAATGTCAATGTTGTTTACGGAAACCTTTTTCAGCCAAATGTAGCAGACGTGTTTTATTCACTTGTCGTAGCCTCACAGTTACAGCAGTGTTGATGAAAAAGCACTCAGTTGAACATGCATGTTGGTAAGGCTGTGCGATTAAGTCCTCCATTAAGTCCTCAAGTGAATCAGTTATTTGTAGTTATGTTCCCTTTGACTGGGTTCGCTTTTAATGAGCAATTCCCCATTTTGTTTCCACTTGACACGCACCTATCTAACTTTGTCAAAGGTACAAAATGAGGTGCTTAAAGGAGCTTGTCTAATTAGCTAGCCACTTGTGGTGGTCCCAACAGCAACCACCATTTCAAATATTGAAGGTCTTATTATGATCACTCGCACCGTTAACATAAAAGAAAGGCAATGGGCCATTTAATGTGGCTTCCTAAGTAAACATCTTGCAAAGAATATTCAGATGATACAGGCTCAGCAGGTGGTTATGTCATATGTAAGATTTAAAAATGAAAAACAAATAAGATATGTGGCTGTCTTATGCATATGTTAAGCTGATAAATGAGAGCAGCGGTCATCACAGTCACTAGTCTACTGAGACTTCTCACTAAATCGGGCATTAAGTGTCTCCAACTTAAAGTGCTGACTCACTAAGTCCCAGGAAGATTTCATTCATAACGTGAAAGGCCACACTGATCCCAGATCAGCCCAGGGAAAAGACAAATATGCTCATATTCCATCTAAGAGGGAGATTAACAGCATTAGTAACAGACCCTAAAATAGTGCAGAAGAGACAGTCGGCTGTTTCCTGTTTGAGAAGAATATGCAAAAGAAAAGGCTGTCATGGGTGTCAAGAGCGAAATGTCTGGGTTTGTGAAGATTAAAAAACATCTAGGTACCTCAGGCAAGAGGTCCTAGCATTGAGAAAGAAGGATTAATTATGTGCATATGTAAAAGAATCAAGTCAAGACATCATTTAAAGAAAAAAAATCTAGCCAAAACGAGCTACATGAATTGTCTGTCTGAAGCGTGTACCACCCCCACCAGTCCTTGGGCATTTATATTTAGCATATAATGTCTTCATCGCTGTTATGTCTTTCCATATACGAGCGTATGGAAAAAGATAAGGAAAGATGGAAAATGCATCGAATATTGTTTATTTTATCACTTCATGCCCTTGGAATTTACAGGACAAAGGCTGGCGTGGAAACATTTCCACAGAAGTAGGAATTAACTGTGAGTAAATAATTCCACAGTAGAACAGCCCGGAATATCACAAAGCCAGCCAAAAGCTATACTACATTGAGGGCACGAGAGCCCTCCCTCCGTTCAACAATACACGACAAGTGGGAATGAAGATGGCACCAAAATGGAGAGCACTTAATCTCCAAAGTGTTCTGAATGAAGTCGGGGCTTTTGTCATTGGCTTCTTGGCAAGAAGTTACGTAAATCACATCCAATAGCTCCTGTGTCTTGGAAAACACCCGTCTGCTGCTTGTTCAGACTATGCAAAATAAGTAGACGTGTTACCCCCGCATGACTGGTCCCGTTTTAAGGATAGTCAGGGAAAGGGGTTGAGGGGGATATTTTACACGCATCATCTAAATTTCTGTCAGGGGAGTTGGCACGGAGGGCAGAAAGATTTGAAGGACGCCTGCTGTAATCTCTGCAGAAAATAAATAAACCAAGCATGGCCGTTTAATTGCTGCCTTCGACTTGGCCTCGCTGTAGTCTTTGGGGAGCTGAGCTGCTGCAGAGCTGGATGGCCATCAGAGTAAAGAAGAAAAAGAGACGGGAGAAGAGAGGGAGGATGTGGTCATGGTGACTCAAAGGCTTAGAATTTAACCTGGCTAGTGTAGTGCCCCAATTCTAGTTCATACTTCATTCATAGCCATAATTTTGCCTTTGTATGTCACCAAGGGCATCTCTGTCGGCACAGGATTTCATGGATAGACATCTATGGAGCCCAACGCTTTGATAAAAGACTGATATTGCAACGGAGGCCGAGGCTCTGTGGAGAGGACGTTGAATGAAACGATAACAGATGAGATATTGATTCAGCGCTGATTACAGCCACACCGATGAATGTCAAAATATTGTCACCGTCTCATTCTTCATTATATTATCACTGCAGGGACAAAGGATGGCCAGAAGCAGATTAATTCCACTGGGGGAAATCCTAAGCAATGGTTTTCATGTCAAGGTTAGCTAAAGTGACTTCACTGTACATGATGATAGACTTGGCATCAGATTCAATTAGCTGGAACATGTTCGTACAACAGAGCGGCCCTGTAGAGGAACGGATAGACTGGCTCCCAACATTTCTTGGGTTAGAGGTTCATTTGTCTTTTCTGAACCCTTCAGTCAGAATGTAGATGCACTCAGCTTGCCCTGTAAGGAAATGTATAAAAGAGTCAGCTAAATAGCAGATGTCTTCTGTTTAAATCTACACAAATATCTGCAGCAGTCATTTCAATGTATAATATATATATTTACTTTCTATTTCTATGCTTTTATATATATATATACATATACATATATATATACACACATACATACACACACACACACACACACACACTTTCTTTTGCAACAGTTACTTTTTCTCCAGCTGCTATTGTACTGCTGCTGTGCTACTTTCTGACAAACCAAAGGCCTAGGATTGAGAACAATAAGTTTGGATCCCTCAAGAGAGATATGCAACACAGCTCACAGTCCGTGCTTAATACAAGACCACAAAAACAGGTCATTTACTGGGAGACAATAGGAGCAGTTCTGACCAATTCTCAGGAAGAAGCCACAAAATATGAGACAAAATAGGGGCTGCAAAACAACCAACGTAAAAATAGACGTGAGGGAAATATGAGCACTGTGAAAGCACATCAGGCACAATGAAAAGCCAGTGAAGAAAAATATACTTTAACAAAAGCTTGAATAATGATGGGTCTAGACTGTAGGAGTTTGGTCAGAGTATCTTTGTAGTTAGTTTAAAAGCAACAAAAATACTTGATTTCTACAATCTCTGTGCATGACAACGACAGCATTATTAAAACCTGCAGTAAGTAGCTTCTTGGGGGCAGCAGAAACATGCTGTGAACTCAACATATTACCTACATATTACGTAATACATATTACCTTTTATATTATATATATACTGTATATATATGTATAAAACAAAAGTGTGGCAAATTAACATTTTGATTGCTATAAAACAACTTTATATATTATCACCTTTTACGGTGATATAGCAGACTTGTTAGCAAACAGTTGCTTCTTTGCACATCCACCAGAGCGACATTGTCATTCATTTGGGGTCATATTTGCATCCACCTGATGAATGCAGTCCAATATTCATTCTCTCTTAGCTCTCCGTTTTGGTCTCTACCAACTCCTGAGGTAAATATCTGGCTCTTTAGCCTCTTAATGCTCCACTACGTTCACCAGCTAGATGCATACTTTGTCTGTCTGCTGTTTGGTGAGGAGCCGGTAGTAAAATGGGTTCTTAGAGCTTTTCACTGAAAACAGCCTCCTGCTGAGAAAATGACACTAGGAGAGCGTTGGGAGTGAACCAAAACAGTAAAGTTGTGAGCTGTACAGCTTACGAATAAACTGAAACTTACTATAAAGCTCTGTAAAGCTGAGAGGAGCTAACGATTCAGGTCATAATTCTGTAGATTCATCCCTACGACCAATCCCTTGATGCGTTTTTAATATAAAAATATAAATTATAGCTGCTGGAAAGATTTTGGTTATGGTGAAGAAGAATGGTTAAGATATGGTCAGAGGTAAGGAAGCTAAAACACTGGGTTTATGTAGGGAAAGATCCTGGTTAGGGTTAAAAATATTGCAAAGGTCTATTGCAGTGCTGTGACAGGACATAAACTAGACTTGAGTATGAAAGTCTGAAGCGCTACATGCCCATTTACCACGCCGTCCTTTACAAACTCACTTTCTACCTCACAAACCGAAGGGCACACTACTTCCTGCAGTGGCACTGAACACTGGCTTTGGAGATGCAAAGTTATCCAAATTGAATGTATCCTACAGATACTGGGCAAGACATACAGTGTACAAAAGACTGTTCATACATATTGCACTTTACACAAATCTACATGTAGATGCATGTACATAGTCAACTTTTAATATGCAAGGGCTATGGTATGCCAAACATGCCCATTAAATATGCCTTTACATGAACATATACTATTTTAATTCTCCGAGACACTA
The DNA here is from genome assembly GCF_021292245.1 of Micropterus dolomieu. Classification (NCBI taxonomy): domain Eukaryota; kingdom Metazoa; phylum Chordata; class Actinopteri; order Centrarchiformes; family Centrarchidae; genus Micropterus; species Micropterus dolomieu. The sequence continues at coordinate 4,246,049 of NC_060170.1, read as the reverse complement.
AATGTTGGAGATTACCTCAAAGGAAGACTTTCTTAGGACATTTGCTCTAAACCTTGTTCTCTTGCTATAAAACCGATTTTTTAATTTACCATAATGGGCTGAATTGTCAATATCTACAGACCAAAAGGCAACTAGCTAGAAATATTTCCTCTGTAAGTCTTCACAGTGTTGGTTCTTCAATAACATAACACGAAAACTCATTTTCTCCCCTCTATTATTAAGGATGAAGTGATTCCTGGCCTCATTAGTTATTCATTGCCTCTAATGTCCAGACATCTGGTCAGTGACCACCAGTCATCCTTGCATAACTGCCACTGCCCGTATCACCCCGACCACCAAAAAAATCCATTCAAGCTGAAGTCCAGGAGCCAGCGGGGTTTCTCCTCCAGCAGCTCTGCATCCTTTAGCTGATCAGCAGCTATTCAAGGTAGCCAGACCTCCTGCCTCCAGCTTATGTACTGGAAATCAGAGGAATCACACACCGGAAATCACTTCAATCTGTATGATAATTTGAGACTCTCATCTGGGATTTGGTGTATCGGTCCAGTTCAGCGGCTTTAAAGTGTCAGATTGGTTGGTGTTTTAATCTACATGATACAGTCAAAGGATTGTACATATGGCACAGTGACTTCCTGTGTAAAAAGCACTCCATAGAATCACTTATATTTTTAAAGAAATCAAAATCTGGTTTCTTTTTTTAATGCACACCATACCTTGGAACTTGGAAGCCAGGGAGTTTTAGGGAGCCTTAAAGTGATGTGGTATAATACATGGGTCATATTTGAAGTGAGCAGTGATACCATTTCAAAGAATCCAAAGTAAAGACACAAAGCCAATTGTGTGCTGCACCAACCGCCAAAAAAAAAACACTGCCCCAAGAATCCAAATGCTGAAAATACCTTGTAGCAAAAAAATTCTCTAAAGAAAAGTGCAAAGATGAGATGGGTGTACGTCCTGGTGATCTGCACAAATCTCTCCAAAGCCAAAGCACCTGAGAGGAGGTGGATTTTAGCAAACAAGAAAAGCCCATTTGGACTATCACAGTTCTCTTTTCTCAGAAGCGCTTTCACAGTCTGCTCATGAACAGCTTGCATGTTGGCTGGGAATGAAACTTTAATTATATTGATGCTTCCTTCACATTCCTCAGTCTAACCGGCGATCAGACCGACCCCCCCCCCACCCCTACAGGAAGGCAGGTTAATAGGGTGCATGTTTTGACTGCCAAGTTAATCACCGTTTCTGTGGGGTGAGAAATCAAAATCCCTATTCCAAAAATACTTTTTGAGGGAATAACTTAAAGCATAATTCAGGTTTACTGTAACTTTGGTCTTATTTTCGTCTTTATTTTGTATTCCAAATAAAAAAAATCTTTCTTCTTTTCTGCTTGCCAAGGCTTTCACCGCTGCCTAATGGTCTTCATCAGTTGTTGGGCTTTGCTCAGTTCCTCAGCTAAAACTCTTAGAAATTTGCTAAGCAAACATCATCTGGGAAATGCAAGTAGGTGAACTTTTCCTTAAGGTTTTTGTCGTATTATTCATTTATTTCACTTTCTAAATATGCTGGCTAAGCTGAAGATCTGATTAAAACTTCTCTCACTGTTTCTTTCCCCATCTAACATCTTTTAGCAATCGCTAGATTCAAAGGAGTAGGAGTCCATTTTTTGGACAATGTGCTTATACACTTATTCGTGCCAAGATTTGGATAATACAATCGATACCACTCTCGTAGCCTAGCTTAGCATAGAGACTGGAAGTGGTGGGAACCAGCTGACCTGGCTCTATTCACAAATACACTCTCAGTGCCTCTAAAGTAATTGATGTGTTGTATCTATATATTGCTCACGTATAAAAACAGAAACGTAAAATCCATAAGATCTGTACTCTGATTATTTTGTGGTGAACACTATGGGCCGGGGGTATTTCCCAAAATGTCAAACTAACTTGATGAGTACAATGTTGTTAATAATGATAGAATGGATGACCAAAACTACAAAAATAAGTCCCATGCTGTAAACTTTAATAATCTTTTAATAGGCCACATTACAGTCTGAATAAATTGTCATTTTGTCAACAACACACTACCACTGAAAAAAAAAAACATTGACAAGTATTGTATAGTGTTTTTCAGCATTACATCCCACACATTGTTTAGCTTAAATTCAAGTGAAACCACTTTTACTCCATGTGCAGCCCTTGCTCTTATGAATGGGTGTCTTGCACTTTCCGTCAGTGTTGCCTTCAGCTTGAGTTCCCAAATACCCTCTTCTGTATTCCTTGTGCTTTATCATGTCCAGCCTGGGTGCACAAAGCATATCAAATGGTAATTAAGGTCATACAATTAGATTCAGCCAACCACGGTCCTGGTGACTTAATAACTATAGACAATTATCTGAAATTAATATGATAGATGCCATTGTCTTCTGCTGCTCTGCTCATTCAGATCTTGGCAGAGCCTCAGGTTATTATTACTGAGTATGCATCGGTTGTTGCCGTTTCATCAGAGAGAATGTGATTATTAGTTAGAGGTGCTATGTTCCCAGCTAAACGCACTCAGCACTGATCAGAGGGGCCAAGGATGTAGAAGGTGCTATGTGCTCAGGGAGAAGAAAGAAAATTCATGTATAAGCCTCAACCAAAACCCAAACTGCTGTGAGCAAACTACCTTTATGGCAAAGTTGAAATGAAATGACATAAAAGATTTAAGAAAAGAAGGAAAATAGAGGATTTTTTTTTCCTGCTGCAGTTTTACCTACACTGTGCATTTTTCTTTTGGAGAGAATTTTTCAGAACACTGTGCGGCTTCTTCAAGTAGCTTAAATCTCAGAGGAAATCACCTCCACAAGTGCGATTGGTTGGGGTTTTGTAGAGCAATTCTCACGACAGAGTTCACTGTTTTCTAGCAGCTTTAGCTTTTGACACCTGTTGTCACACTGTGGTTTAACCATCTGGCACCCAATAACATTTGAAGAGCTATTCCCGGAGGACAGCAACAAAGGTACAGAGGGACATTTTGCTGCAGCTGGCTCGGTCTTATAATGAGTACTGTCAAGGATTGGCAGCACTGAACTTTTGCGCCCTGATCTGTGGCGGGTCACCGTCGAGTTCATATCAATAATTCATCACGCAGCTCAACTCCCTTTCCTGTTATGAAACAAATCTTGTTAGGAAGTCCTGCCAACACTGTCTCCATCTCACTACCCGACTTTATTTGTAACTCTCCCTGCTCAGCCCGGAAAGAGGGCGGAGGGGGGCTTGGGAAAGATTAGCTGTGTTCATCTACAACAAGCATTTGTTTGGCAGCAGGGACAGGAAGAAAGCTAGAATCTGGTGTGTGATCTGAAGAATGGAGTCTCCCCACAATGGCTTACTTCTCCTCCCAGGGCAGGAATAGATGAGTTCATGAAAAGCAGATAGAGTGTGGCCCTTGCTCTTCATCCTCACAGCATGGCTCCTATACAGCCTTTCTCTGGTTTATTGTGAAACAACCTGGAGCTGTCAGAGGCTCAGAGGAGACCCAGGGAGAAGAGATCAAGGAAGTGTAACGCCGTACTGGATGGGTTGCTCTGATAAGATCTAGGGAGATTCCTCTCCTTCCTCCTCTGCATCCCCCTCAGCTGGCAGCAAGCGACAGTAACCTTTCCCGTCAATGACAGTTGCTATAAGCAGCAGGGGGATTTGGGGGCATTATGTTTGACTTCTTTCAAATTAGCACCATTTTTTTTTTGTTGTTGCTGTCTTCTTGTGTCTCTGCTTATCAAGGTGGTCGCAATCAGTCAGTGCACCGTGAATAATTACACGCCTGGGGATACTGAGCACATGATAAACATTCTGTTCACACTTTACATAACGCCCAGGTATTCATAAAGCCTCAAAAACAAGTTACAGCATGAACAAATCAAATGCACCACTTGACACTCCTTACAGGAGACTTCAAACTTCTGAGTCCTTGATCACACTGCTCCAGTTTAAACGAGATCCATCCACCAGAGTAAAACAGGTCTAACAGTTCCCCTTATATTATCGTACTAATGAGGTCCCAGTGTGATACTTTTTAATGAAACCATCCAGGAGGCCAATTGTCCATAACTAATTATCATATGCTAATTGGCACAACAAAGTGCAGAAAGAGAACTGATTTTGTTTGTCTGCACCTCTCATTTCTTATTTCTCTCTGTGCGTGCTTTGTATCAAAAGTGCTTAATGAGTGTAATTATGGCTAAAAGATGGTGCAATTCCAATGTTACTTTAATATGATTACCACTGCACTGACTATAAAGATCTGGCTGCATGCGGGTGTGTAATTTGGAAATGTACAAAATGTTAACATCCAGCTAAAAATAACTTCCTAAGGGAAAACAATAGCTTTGACTGTTCTCCAGTCAAACTAAAGTGTGATTATTATTTTGATCACAGCTTTTCGCTCTGTGTGCGGCCGTCTTGATAAGCCAGGTGTAACCAATTCTTCTTGCAATATTGCACATTATCCTCATTTGCCACCCCTGGTGCTCCGAAGTATGAAATAAGGTGAAGAAGAAATCTCTGATAGATCCCACTGATCTGAGAAAGAATAAACCCTGATGAATAGCACCATATCGAATTACCCTCAAGTAAAAGAAAACATTGGGTGGCACCTGGCAATGGACCATATTGGTTCAGTTCTGGCTCAGCGTGCCAGAAAATGGGACAGGGACCGCAAACAAACACAAATAACTGCTATTGCTTTAGAGATTGTGGCTGACCAGCTCTGCAAACTGAATAGAGCAACAGGTTCTGGTTCAGTGCACAACACAAAGGCGACGATCCTGCTGGAAAGATGAGGGGAAAGCTGCTATCTAGTGAGAAATACAACATCAAGATTGGCCTCGTCATGGCACTGGGGTGGAAATAATCAAACTGAGATTCACATTGTGTCAAAGAAACGCTTGACAGGCTAACTAAACAGCAGAGACCAATTGGGAGTGTCACATGGCACCCATTTGTCTATGGTCCATGTGTTCTTGTGTGAAAATCCATACCATCCCCACTACTCCACTCTGTCTGAGCATATACACATGTCCAGATTCTATTTTGCTCATTTAGGTGGTCATGAGGCTTGTGACAATTAGCCATGGATGATAAAGCCGGGAGGTAGGACAGAGGCATCGTGCTGGATCCCCATTAGCTCATTTGCGTAGGGTCATTAGACAGAGTGCGACGACAGCCACACCGGTTGTTTGCTGCACGGCAATGCACATTGCAGGAGGGCCGGAGTCGACTCCGGTGGTTGATAGCTTTCCACACTCAGCAATTGGGGATATCTCAATGTTAATGATTATGCTGCACAGCAATTCTTGCAAAAGGCCATTAGAACAGTCAGGCAATGCTCGCTGAATTCTTAGTCATCTCCAGTGAGCAATTCCCTGCAGTTACTCCGGACAGTGATTTTAGAAAGGTTTCTTGAACAATGTGAAGTCATCGGATAATGTCAGAGATTGAACTAATGGCCATGTCTGATTTGAAGCTTTAATATTGAGAGACAAGAAGGATTCTCAGTGTACCTTTAGGGAGCGTGACAGCTCATTAAATCAGCTGGAGTCAACATGCAGTACATCACTGCTCAATTACATTACCAGAGACGTATCTGAATTTCTTTATACTGCAGTAATATGTAGTAACTAAAAACAGAATGTGAGAGTGTCTTGGATATTTGGGAAAAACTAATTACCCGCGCTGACTCCAATGAGCATGCTCATTTAAACCCTGAGAAATATTGTCAGTGTACTTGTTCCCCACAGCAATGCAACACAGGCTTGCATGAACTTGATGGATGGCAGCTTTTCATTGGCAATCTATCATGTCACGTCAATACATTCCAGGGAAGAAAATATGTTTATGTTGAGAGTGCTACGTATGTGTAACAGAGTTGTTCAATGAGCGGACAGTGTTTTGTCTGTTTAGAAATGCAGTGGTGGACCATACTGAGTTTGCCATCTCCTGAACCTCAGGAAACCTGCTTCCACTGGTTTCCATTTCTTTTCTCCCAGTAGTACTGTACCCACGCCTCCACCTAGACGCACTGATGTGGAGCTGCGGCTTCTGAGAACATATTGACTGACCAAACTGAGAAAAAGGCAGAATTTCAAACAGGTTCCTGAAAACCGGAGGCTAAAATCATCCATCACCCTGGGCTGCTTCAAATGCAGACATCAAAAAAGCTACCTTATGGATTGATCTTGGTGATCATATAATGGATTTCGCCAGTGCCAGACTGACGGCTGTAATGGGTTTCTATGCCGGCTGGCTATCGGAAGTCTGTCAGTTGCACCGGCTCTCCATGGAGCGCTCCATACATTTGCCAGAGGCTCCTTATACCTGCTCTTGGGGGAACATATACTAAATTGACTTCAGAAGCACTCAAGGAAACAAGAGAAAGAAACATCAGCAACTCCTGTAGGCAGAAAAATACTACATCTTGACATCTTTTTGTAATTTATATCTACCTTGCACAGATGCCGATTTTTTTCTGCTTTGCTCAATTTTTGCAGTCAATACTATATGTTCTCTGAACTCTCCACAGAAAATGACCATATTTAATAATTTACTTCCAATTTGATACAGAATGTTCACTGAGTCAACAGCAGATAACTGCAGCATAACTGTTTTGCATTATAATGAATTAGTTACATGTGAATCAAATTAAGCAAATGGAGCACATGACAGGATTATGTGAACGGCGTTCTTGAGACGGAACAATTTCCTTTGAAACTCTGCAGACTGATTTTCCAGTTAAGTGAACGCCTGGTGCATTTGTCCTGTTCATTGACAGTAACCCGTCATATGCGGCACTTAATCTAGCGGGGGACAGAGAACAGCTTTCAATTAACTCGTCAAATAAGCCAAGTGACACATCCATCATGTGCAGGGCTCTGGCACGCTGTGTTTTTTTTTCTTCTCCTTAAAAAAAAAAAATATTCAAACAGCAAATTGTTTCAAACCACAATGCTGGGTTTACCTCAACACAGAAAATAAGTCTTAACAGTATTTTTTTTCCCATGCAAAGGGTATCATGGTCGTGTTTTGTGTGCCTAATTCTTTCCTTTGCAATGGTGGAACATAGTTACTTGCTGTTTTTCCACTTTTGAGGACCAATTTCTTTCCCAGTTTAGTTTCACGCCGCAGTGGTAATTACACTAGATATTTTCCCTCTGTGACTAATTGCATTAATCTTGTACATGATCATGCATCAATCAATGACCTGGAGAACACGGCACCTTGGATTCCCAGTGCAGCTGATTAGCGCACGCAGACACCCAGCAGGCAGCTCTGCTCAGTCCAGCTGGACTGCGAAGCCCACTTTCAGGCTAGAGCAAGGAACATTGCCTCCTTCTGAAACGGCTCACATCCTCCAAACCAATCAAGTTGACCTTGACATGGCACCGGAGGGGTACATCTCTCACCTTGAGATGGATAGCATCTCTCGAAATGTGCGGATGGCTGTGTCCTCACTGCCCAGACGAAACCTCCCTTATCAACAACCCCAGCATCAAAGTGTCAAGGCCGTATTGTAGCACGGCTGCCAGCCACCACTCACATTTGGTTGGGGGAGGTGGGGGAGGGGAATAAGGTCTTGGCCTGAGGAATAAATAAGAGATGAGCTAAATAAATAAGTGGAGCTGCTGGGATATTAATACTGCCAGCAGTCAGTGGTATAGGCTGGCTCACTGACATACAGCACAGCAGAGCCACAATTAGATCCACTCATCTGCTTTGCCTCGGCTCTGTGTGGGCACAGAGCAATCAGGAGCACCTGCTGAGAAGAACTGGGAGGCTAACAAAGTTTAACCTAATGCCTCAGACTTTATTTGAAAAACTGCTTGAGTCAACTATCTGCTGGAGGATTGAATCCAAGTTCTCGTACATTAATATGAGATGGCTACTGCTGCAACCCACTCTTCTGCTATTGCACTCTTGTTTAATCAATAGACGTGTTTAACACAATGCTAAAAATTACCAGAGCACTGAAAGAATTAACATAAAGAATTAAAAGTTGTTTTTTAGTACCTTTTTGACAGGATGCCTGGCCTTAGAATCTGGGACTTTAACTAATGAAGACTGAAAAGAAGTAACGGGGACTTGCTTTTCACAAATTAAGTGCAGATTCTATGATTAAACTGGTGTTTTAATAGATTCTGGAAACTCACAAACAGCGGGGATCAGTCTCTCTTCCGTTGATTTGTGCTCGCGTACAAAAAGTTCAAGACAATTTGGGCAGGCATGCGTGAGGCGAGCACAACTGCCAGTTTCAGTTTCACGGGAACGCACCCGCTTGTCGCTACATCTTGTGCTCGACCACTTCACCTTGCCTCTGCTAATACCTGTTCAGAAAAAAAACAAACAAGAAAACTGGACAGTAACTTTTTTTAACAAGCTGTATAAAAGGTATAAAAGGTAATGCCCTGGCAGTGGCAAATAGCTTTGGTTTAATATTTGATTTGATTACATTAATGTTTAAGTTGAGATTTACAAGAATTATTATAGGGAATACTGCTGGTAAAAAGTAAAAAAGTAAAAAATTAATTTATTGCGATTAATTGCACGATTTTCTTGCGATTTGGTTGCCCAGCACTAATAGATAGATAGATAGATAGATAGATATTGATGTGAATATATATTCACCATTCATCAACAACAGACCTCTCCCTGACTCCTCAGAGAACTTTTGTGTACAAGTCCTCAAACCAGCAGCAGATATTTTTCTACATTTTGGATTCAAGAACTCAACAAGGACAATGAAGAAACTGACACAAGCTAAAGTTGTCTGCGAGCCGTACATTTAGGTGCTCAGAGAAGTCAATGCATTTTTTAAAAAAAGCTTTAATCACTTTCACTATGCAGTACTAAACATGGTAAATAGTACACATTTAAATAATAATAATTTGTACTTTAATTGCAAATAATATTGCAGATCCATAGAAAAGATAAAATAATGGTAATTCACTAAGTCCACTTACTAGATTTTTCCAGAGCTTTCCACTGCATGAAACAGCATTCTCATGGATTAAAGGTAGGAAGTGGACCTTTTTAGAAATAAACTTACTTGCTTTCTTTTCAAGAGTGAGATGATAAGATTGATACCACTCTCACGCCAGTGCGTTAAGTACAGCGCTGAGGCAGGAGGTAATTAGCTAAGCATAGTATACAACACAAACTGTAATTTACTTTTTGTGTACAGATAAAATAAACAAGGTAAATTGTCATTACTGGGGTCCTCCAGTGCTGTTGACAGGGATTTTGTTTTTACATTGAGGGGAGCCAGGCTAGTTGTTTTACTTTGCTTCCAGTCTTCATGCTAGGCTAAGCTAATTGCCTCCTGGCTCTAGCTCCATGCTCCACTCCAAAAACAGCAAATAAGAATATTTCCATAAATGTCGAACTATTTCTTAGAAATTATTTAGTCAAACTACATGGTCAAGGATTTACTCAACATTCTTATCAATATTCTGGATCAAGCGCTCTGCGGGTGGACAGTGCTCTGAGCCGACAGAGCGCAAGACTCAGGCAAGATGAGAGGAGGCGGACTCAGGTGCAGTAAAATGGTTTCCCAAATATCAGTTTTCACATTTTTATGTCAAGAAAATCATATTATCCTCTTGTTGTTGATGTTTACATTCATCACATACGCATAGGTAGGAAATCAAGTTTTGTAACTCTCTTCTGCTACATAGCAGACAACATACATTATACAAAGAATCAATTAATCAGTATCATATGTATATATATATAAATAACTGTATATTGTTTTATTCTATTTTATGTTACCATATTTTAATATATATTTAATTATAAAGCAACATTAATTTTGTGGTAATGTAATTCCTTTTAATTTTATTTGTGAATGTGGGAATATGCATTACAAAAATCTTATTATCAGCTGACACATACTTAAGCTGGGTCCCGTTTTACCACCTGATCTTGTGGCCCTGTTCTGAAGACGGGCCCTGTGAAAATCTAGTTTTAAGATCTTCCTTATTTCAGCTTACGTGCTGCATCCTAAATTAATTTGTTTGTAATCAAATCAGCCCACAACAAACCTGGGGTTGTGTAATGTTACAGTATAAAAATACTACAGATAGGCAGTGTATGGGGGACAAAGGGTTAATAAGGTTCCAGCAGCTAAAATGTGCCCCAGGCCCCCCAAGTAGGGAATCAGGTAGTGTCTATATCCATGCACACTTGCAGTAATTTGATCAATTCAGGGAACAGGCTTCTCATAGACAACCAATGTAGTATTGATAAATCAATCCAACTACATCATATTCATCATATCAGAGCTGGATGACCAGCTGGTGTGGGTCTGACGTATCAGCAAATACATCAGTCCAGCCCCAGGCAGAGCCTGATCTCCAGCTGGAAAAACAGCCCTTCATCCCCCATGTATTCAGTGTCAGTACTACAACTGTTAGTAGTGTAATGGGATATGTGACATCAGAGCCCACAGTACTCTCAAAATCCAACAGATTCCTGAAGGAGAGCAGGCCGCCCACTGCCGTCAGAAGTTAAAACGATGAGGTCTGTAGCACAAACTCTCTTTGGTCCAAAAAATGACTGAAGGATGGATCATCAGTGGGCAGCACAAGCTCTTCAAGCAGTGCCGTTAGTAATAATCTCCCAGTGCTGGACCTTCTGGAGCCTTTGACACCTCCTCTTCCTCATTATCCCCTCACTGATTTTCTCTGGTGGTGGTCCACGGGGTCTGCATCCTACTCGCTAAATTGGGAGACTTGGGATATCTGCAGGCCAATTCAGCTTTGATGTTTCATTTAAAAAAGAGCCGAAGAGGAAGTGACATCCCAGTGGAGAATATTATGCTAATCTCGCAAATGTTAATTAGGCCCAAAGGGTTAATTTCTTCTGCTTTATCAACTCTATACTTTATCTGTCTCTCAGTTAGAATGCTTATACTGGAGAGTGCTTAGAAATAATCAGTGTTACAAATTTTGAAACATTACTTTTCTAGCTAGCTACAAGTTTCCTTAATCCTCGCTCTTTGAAATGTAATTGGTACAATCCCACAGCCAAGGAGCTCTCTCATCACACCACAAAATAACATAATCGTCTTTAATTTATCACATCACACAGACAACATATTACAGTCTGTCCTTCTGTATATTGCACAGTGGTATAATTCACTAGATAAAGAAAGAGAAGGTTAAGTATTGTCTAAAAAAATCTGAAAATCTGATATCTATTATGGAAACCAAAATAGATTCAGACACCAACAACTTAATTACATTTCTTTCTCCGCTGAGATGCAGCAAACAATACCTAAATGGATGTTAATTACTTTAACACCAAGGGTTCTACTCTTATCTTGCAAATGTTCTTTACACGGGAAAATAATGAAGGAAAGTGTTCTCAGCACAATGTCAGCGGCAAACAAGCATGTACCTGCAAAGTCAATGTGGGGCCCTGTTGGCATGTGAAACGCTTGATTTGACATACAGCACGCACTTGAGGGCAAATATGGCTCACAGCTCGTTTGAAGAAAACCAATGAGTGCCCTCCAACGAAAGGTATCGTCCCCTAAAGTCTTGTTCATTCACCTGCACATTTACCACAAAGCCAGTGTCTCCCTTTCTGCCATTTCATTAGTGTTAATTCCCCCTCGGGGATATGGGAGGAACGTCAAAGCACAGGGCCCCTTTTTGAGATACGGAAAAGAATGAACAGCTCTCACTACTCACCCTGAGTGATGAACAATGTCCTGACATGGCAGGTAACGGTTATGTATCGCCCTTCTTCCTATATGTGACACATTGAAATGATAGGCGTTTCGGCGGGGAGTGATGGATTCTGCAGTAAGCCAAGAGCTTACAAGCAAAGGTTGAATTGTAGAGTAGAAATTCATCTCAAGGTTGGTCTAAAAGTGAAATTAAAGGGGTGTGCAGCTTGACTGTTTCAAGGTTATATTCACATTAATTCATTTCCCACGGTCTTGTTTTTTAACTGTGTTAAATGGCACTATCTACAAAGAAATTAAAGGACTAAATAATTATTCAGAATGACAAGTTCTTTGAATTCCAGACCTAAATTTGAATTACATACTGCTGTATCTTTCCTGCAATTCAAAGAACTGTGTTTGTATTGTTATTCATGGCAGGATGCATACTCCTACATGCCCTAAAAAAAGAGAGAAAGATAGATATAGTTATAGAAGATATAAGTTTTACAGTCAAGAGAATGGTACAAACTTCAAGTCAGATATCACACATGCCAAAATACAGCACATATGCTCACAATAACACTGATTTTGCTAATATCTTTTCATATCTGAAGGACTCAAGGGGATATCAAGAAGGACAAGGGAATTAAATGGACAGATTTGTGCAGCAATAAAAGAGAAGGTCAACTGCGTTATAATACCAAATTATTTCACATAGCAATGAAAACTAAATTCCCAGTTTTATTGGATCGAAATGATTAACAATGGTGCTACAGCACACACAGAAAAATACAATGCATACATTACAGTACATTTGTTGAAACAAAAAGAAAGGTGAAGCCAGAGCATATTCAGTGGGGGGGTCTGAGCTTCCCTTCTCTGCCATACTGGTCATCACTACACATACCGCAGCTATGACAACACCCAGACGACTGAACACATCTCCAGCGCTTCTAAATCCAGACATGGAGTGCGCTTTCATCCATTAAAAATGAAGACTGAGGGAACCAAACCTCCCCTTTTTTCACCACTGCTGCCTAACACTATAATATGGTTAAGCGGATATAATTTGCACCTGTCTCTTCCTGTCATATTCTAAAGAGGGATGGAGTTGCACTCAGACACAAGGTAGCATCACTGCTCCCGCCCCCACCCCCAGCCCACAGCACTCAGCTGTAACTCACTCTGTAATTCTCATGACAGAATGTAGAAGATGAAGAACTTATTCACATCCAATTGCAGCAGAGGGGAAAAACAGCTCTGCAAATGCTGCGTCTTTAATGTCATTTCACTTGGCACTTTGGAGCCTAATTGCTTGACTTGGCCACTTTTTGCAGACCTGTCCTCAGATCCAAGAAGAACATCTATTTAGACATCATCAGCAAGGAAACGATGTTCATTTCTAGACCTGCAGGCACAGGGAATCTAATCCAACAGTATAGAAAGATGGTGCATTATTACTGCCAACCCCAGCCTTAGGGATTGGACCTTAGCCTTTGTGCTTTTTAGGTACACAGATCCCTATCCCCCTAATTGATTTTCCCTGATTCTTTAGATGCAGGGCCAGGAACAGTGTGCCACGAAAAGGCAGCTGATAGAGTTAATTAGGAGTAACTGTTCCTGAATTACTGATAAAAGCTAAGGAACCATTTAGGCAACATGCACAAACCAATTCACAGAGTACAATCCATTAACTAAGAAATGCAACATAGAAGAGGATTTGCTCCTGTATTGTTTATCTTAACAGTTAAACTCGTTCCATTGTTTTAAGAAGAATCCCAGACCTGCTATATCATAAGTTGTCTGCACACAGGATAACACCCCATGTTAATGATATGTTTATCAAGTTCCATAGTGAAAAAAGAAATGATTTTCTATGCCTACGAAAGCTCTGTCAAAATCAAACTAATTAATGCTGGAATGACACAATGCTACAATTTTTAATTCACACAGCACTTAATCGCAGATTGGAGTTTTAGGTATCCAAATATTTCTCAGAAGCAGAGCTGCTCTGGAGGCAGAATTAATCTCTTTGTTTAAGTTAAACCTCAGTGGGCACAGTGATAGAAACATAGTGTAGAGTTAAATGGCGCAGCTTATTCCATGAGCAAAATATACTAATGAATCTAGGAGCATGACATTTATGTACTTGGAAGTTGTTCGGGTTACATACAGTCACCAGGACTGCCTAAAAGTACATAGATGGGACTGTTTTCAGTCTCAAAACAAATTGAAGGTCAATAGAGAGCCGAAGTCTTAGCTGCTGTTTCACTAGCTTCTGTCACTCAATGCAGTCGCTAATTGAGGGCTTTAGAAAAAGTGACACATGTTCCTGGAGTTTATATCCATATTTACAGACAAAGCAGTATCCACTACAGCACTGCCTTTTAGAGGATTACCTTTTTGTGGTTACAATAAAACAACAATTTCTCTGTTCAGTGTCAGTTTTTTTTTTCCAAGTGTCTCTATTTTCAAATTCAAGACCTTTATTTGTCCCCAAGGGGCGATTAGTAAGACCAACGGGTAAATGAATACCACAACATTAAAAGTTTAAGTTGAAGTGAGCCTTATGTGCAGACGTTACCTATTCTTTACAGAGTTAAGCAGAGAGATAGCAGATGGAACGAATGAGAATTTATATCGATTTTTAGAATTGCATCAACTTTTTAGCTGTAATCTATGTTTAGAAAACACTTATGCCATTGGTCCTCCCTGTTCTTATAGCTCGCCACTCAACTCCTCAAAATGTTTGGGCTTGTAGAAAATGGTGTTCTTTAAAGGCCTCTAAAAACAAAAATATTGAATAATATTAGATCATCAAACTATTTAGATTTTTCTGAGGCTCCAAATGAATGCTTGGGACTAACCCAGTCTCTTTAGATTTATGTTCACACTGGATGTCTCTGCAGTAAACAATTTATATCCAACGTCAGCATTCAGTACCAATTCAGCAATTCCTCAGTAATAGTACATGATGTTCATGTAGCATTGCTAAAAGTAAAGTATTGCATTTGCTGTTGACTCTGGAGACCTTAGCCACGAAAACTACAGTTTTTTAACTGCAACTTCATCTAGTTACACAACCCTGTGTTGTAAAATCATGAAGAAATCTACCGTGTACCTTGTATTACTACATCCAAACAGCTTTGCCTCACAGTCTGCCAAACTCAATTATTAGTTAGTCCTCAAATGGTGAAAGGATGTAACTAACACTGACAGACGTAACCCCCAGGGGTTTCATTCCCATTCCCACATGCTCTATGGTGAATGGGGTAAAAGTCTGTACTTAATGGCATGTGTAAACTAATGACAATAATGGTGAGCTAAATTTGCACTGCTGGAAAATTTTCAGCCTCATTTTTCTTCACTGTCAGCATGCAGTCTGCAGAGAGCTGTTGGAGCTGTGAGCAACCACAGCCCACTTTACTCACCACAAATACCATTAGAAAAACATTGCTCTCATCATTCAGATCCCACCCCATGGCCCGAGTGATGACAGGCACTACACCAGAGTGCACAACCTGGGGGATTATGGTCAACTGGACAACAACTGCACTGCTTCCTGCATCTTTAACAAATCATATTAAAATGGTACTTAACAACAGTGGGTTAGACAAAACTTCTGAAATAGCTCTTCTTAAACATTTCATCAAGTTCTCCTTGGCTTGTGGACAACAAATGGCAGAGACAAAGAGAGCACAGTAATAAATCTATGTCATTTATCACAGCACCAAGGGAATATTTCAAATCATTTGAATCTAAGGTCAAGAGGTTCTGCTACATCTCCCGATCACTGCCTCTATCTTTCTCTCTGGTAAGAGAAACAGGAGCATATCAAAGCGGCCAATACACAGGAGGCATATTAGACTAATGAAAAGCTCTTTCCTGCCTTGGCTGCTGGCCCATCTTGTGTACTGCCTTGCGTCTACCATTTCACAGCAAGGAGCTGTGAAATGGAATTCCGTTGGCAAAACAATAAAGCAGCCCCCCATGATTGTGCGTCATGCACTTTAGCTCCAGAAAAAAAAAAATAAGTCAGTGGCAAACAATAATGATTTAAAGGGAAGTGCAAAGTGAAATATTGTTTGTGCATATAGAATCACTCAATAGCTCATTTTTAAGAGACGCAGTGTGTTATTCTGCTTGCCTGACAAACAATAGGAGTCTTTATGTGCTGGCATGGTGTTCCAGCAGCATCTTGGCTTTTCCAATGAGATAAAGGGCACCAGGCATAGGCAGCAGGTCCTGGAAAATCATGACATTGCAGATGATGGGAAAGGTGGTGAGTAGTAGGCCTGTCTGTTTGGAAATATGAGGAAAAAGCAAACCCCTGCTGATCATGAGCCAAAGCTGACTAAGTGCCCCTCGCTGTAGCCTGCAGCACACGGGGTGGAGCTACACCCAGACTGAGTAACAGTTTTCACTTGGCAGTAACAGAGTTGGGTTAAGATGGGCTTACAATGAGTGCCATTTTTTAGTCCACCCAAAAGTGTCCTTGTAACCAAAGCACCAGGCTACATATGAGATTAGGAATTGCTACGGAGGGTACGCTTACAAAAGCGACATCTGATATTAGCCAGACATTGGGTCCTTAGACAGGTTGTTTGATATTATAGGAACATAATGGATAATTCTTGGCCACCTAAATGAGTCGCCTCAGGACCTCAGTGGCTCTGAAAGACCACTTTTTGACGGCATAGTCAAGAGCTCCAGGAAAAAAGAAGAAGGTTTTACACGCGACAAAACAACAATAAAGAGACACAGTTATGTTTATTAGGATGTCCCAAATGGTTTCTGGGCCTTTAGAAAGTATTACTTCCAGAGCAGGTAAATTTACTAAATTCGGTATTTACTAAATAAAATTTTGACCGTGGTGCCAGTGGGCAAAATGCAGACAAAGTTCCCAAGTTCCTAAAAGTGGAAAATGTCTATAACATCAAGTAAAGTATTATAACATAGAGGAGCTCTTATGTTTAAAAAAATCATCTCACGCTAGATTTACCATGAGAATGAGATGACTAGAATCAAACAAAAAATCAAAAAACAACTGGACTGGGAATTGTAATGGCCATTTTAATTATTGTCTAATATTTTATTACACAAACAATAAACTGAGAATATAATCCATGGATTAATTGTACTGAATCGATAGAAGAAATTATTTCTGGGTGCACTTCACATAATGCCCAAATGAAAGCGTAGTAGAGTGCATATGGGAGAAGCTTAGCAAATTCAAAATGAACACTGTGCTGGGTGCCAAAAAACGCCGTGTCTTTGAGAAGCACTTGCTTGACAGACACAAAATCTCAAGAAAGGCAAAATGGTGGCAAAAACTAGTACTGCCATGTCCTCTACATTTTAAGTATATGAGTAACTGCAGTGGCTGTGAGATAAGTGACTGCACCCTATAATCTGACCATCTATGAAAAGTCATGTCACACTGATGTACAGTGCAGTTGTCCAATCTTCCAGCTGAGATGTGCAACTTCAGAAGCAAAAACCACCAAGCTTGCAGTCCTTACGTTAATAATAGTTTCTTGTCAAGGGAAACCATTGGCATGGTAATGTATCATGTCTTACACAATGTATGCCATTCCAGATCTCAGTGGTGCAGCCTTGGCACTTCTGCTGTTTTATTAGGAATTATCTGCAGTCGATTAATAAATGTCGTACTGGCTGAGTCCCACAGGACGAGGGGCAGAGAAGCACGCCCTGATAATGGAGGGGTATTCATCATATCTGCCAGTCAGGACACTGCAACTGCCACTGCCACCCAGACTCATGATGTGCATGAGCAAGGCAACAGTGGTTAAAAAGGATGACACTGTGAACACCTGGAAATGATCTGATGATGAATGTAGGCTATACTTTGATTATTTTGTCCATTATGATGCGCAAACATTAAATTAATTTGTCATCATTGTTTGTGCGTAGAATCTGAAAATAAATTAGAGCAAGCTAACCATTAACTGAACTTTTTATGATTTAACCTAACCTTAACCACACCCCTACCCGCTCCCCCAAACCCTAAACCTGCCCTAATATTACAGAGAGGATAGTAAGCAACAACTTTACAAGCTCTGACTGTACACTCAGGGTTCCAAGTTTTCAGACATGCCCATCTATTTATTTCAGGGAGTGAATAGCAAGAGCTAATGGATGACTGGCAGATTTGATAATAGGGAAATGGGGTAATTTGCAGTAACAGTTTAAACACATACATACATCCTCTACAGGCCTACATTTAGATATTTAAAACCAAAATTTTAATTTACAAGCATAAAAATGCTTTTCCCCACAAATGAATTCAGTCTAAATCATCCAAGAACTCTCAAAGGACAACAGTAGCGAGCTGTTTTTCTGACATGAATAAAAAGGCCTGTGGGCTCTTAACGGCCTGTGGCCTACTGCAAAAACAGAAAGCTCAGCGCTCGTTTTCCCCCAGTGCTCCAGTAATAGGCCAGTGGAAATAAATGTAATCACTGCACTTTGTTCTCCCTAGTGATATCATTTCTTCTTATTACTTTTCACCCCCTTCGCCTCTCAGGCCACCATCAGAATCTCATTTGATCGTATTTACATTCGCTCTAGCTTCAAACCCCGGTGATGCTAAAAAGCAATTACTACTTCAAGTTGCCGTCTGCCAAAGAGAGCCACACAAGATGTCCTTGCCAAACTGCAGAGGATTCCTACCCGGACTGTGGCTGACATTTAAGCTCTTGTCTTCTTCTGTAAGCACGGTTCACTACATTTAGAAGCAAAGCACTGATTATGATAAACATGGCCTTTAAAAGAGGCCTCTGACCAGGGACAATCCCAACAACAAAACATTTATCACAGTTTAATATCAGAGCCGCTCAAAGCCAAGCAACAGAGGGATATGAAATCTCACTTACTGTCTAAACGGGAACCTTCATCAGCCTCATGAAATGTAACTGAAAGTCAAAACCGTAAATTGTGATGATACTGTAGTACAGACCTGCACCAGTCTGGAAACTAAATTAAAGGGCCTCTTCACCGATATTAAACACCATGTTTTGTTTGCTAATCATTTAGAGTACATGTTGTTGTCTTATATTGAGCTTGGAAACTATTCCTGATATACAAACAGGGAATGTGGAGTTTGAAAAGACATGGGCCTCCAATAAAAAAAATGACATAAATGACATATGACATAAAATCAAAGAATGAACGCCATCACTTCTATTGCTGTTTTTCATTCTTTTTCTTCTCTCTTTACATTCTGGCAAATCTATACCATGAAATGTCATGCTCAATTAGCTACCAACAGTTTTTGTTTTCACAGTAACCACTGACAGACAATAATAACCTGGATTACTAAAGAATAAAAGGTAAAGATCTAGGCATCTGTCGCGGTGAAGTCATTTCCCCCGTGGGCTCAACAGTGGTATTTGGTATTAGGTATTATTGCATTTTTCATCAATGAAGTAATTTGGTGCCATATAGCATAGTAAGAGTGTCTGTGGAGCCGCTAACAGCAGCTTTATGGTCGGAGCAAGCTAGCTGCTGGGTGCTAGTCAACAATATTGCCAAGCAAACTAATTTTTGGAGTTCGACCATGTCTTTTTCACACGTAACGTTAGCTATATTGTTACCTTCAGGGCATGTCTATCAAGTCAATTTACATACCGCAGCAACACACACACACACACACACACACACACACACACACACGCCGGTGCGGAGCAGAATGGCTGTCCGCAACTAATCACTGTGCTGTGGTAACATTATAGCTAAATTTCAACAGAAAACAACATGAAAAACAGCTGCAGGTATCCGACACACTACGCTCGTTAGTTAGTGAGCTTCAAATGAGGCTTACCGTTCACAGTTTCTCTTGACTGTCCCTCAGGACTACAACGTTAGTCCAGCTTCGCTAAGCCTGCTAGCCACATTATCCGCGCAATATGCACACGCCAAGTTAGCTAACCTTAAAACAACACAAAACACGGCAATACTTACAGCTTCCAAGTTTGGCCAAGTCAGGTCACGTACAGCCCATGGTGATCCGTCCTTGAACTGTTACAGAGCTTGTTACGGTTGTGGAACTTTTGAAGCACTAATTTATTAATTTAACTCGCACTGAAGTGCAAAGCCATGGTTGCCATCTCCCGTGGTAGGCTTGACCAGTATCTCATTTTGTTATCGCGACAGCCCTACCAATGACTTTGTGTCCTGTTGCTTTCTACAGTAAAGTAATTTCATCATTTCAATTAACATGGCCCTACAGTAAATCATAAAAACATGATGATGTAACACTTTGTAACAGCTACTGGATGATGCAACAGACACTGCCATGGAGGACGCAACCATAAAATTGAAAAACCTTAATTTTATTTCCCTCATTGCAATGTCCATACCATTAAATGTAAACTCTTAAGCAACCCTGTTCCCCATTGATTGTGTTCCTTTGCAAATAGAGATTCAATTACACTGTTCTTCCAAGTGAGAGCAGAACAAACGACATAGAACTATCAATACTAGGCTGCTCGAGGACAGATGCAGTATAGGATAAGCGAGATAGCCGCACCTCCTTTGCTGTGCACTCTTTGTTAAATTACTCAAGGTTAGTGCAGCGTACTAAAGGAAACTAAAGCAATTAGTTTTCCACCAGTTGGTCAATTGTCAGACTCTGCAGGCAGAAGAACCATTGTGTATACAGTGCTGTTTTGGACCAGATGGCAGCAAACAAGAACCATATCTGAGCATGAGCAGTCACTCTAAAGACAATTTATGAAGTTTTTTTTTCACAACTAGCATTAATGGATGTGTGTGAACTAACGTTTCTCGTATTTCTTTAGAGATATGGAAGGCAATATACACATCTAAAGCCTCCTGAAGAGCAGCTATATGCACTTGTTACGGTACAAGTTTGAATAAAGAGCAAAACACCCATCTTTATCATCACTAAAGCAATAAAAAAGGCTCTTCCAATTAATGCTGCTTTTACAGTCACTGCAGCAGTGTATTTTGTAGCACTTGATGTTTCTAAAGCAGAAGCAGCTCATGGGGATTAAAATAAATGACATGGATTTAAGGTTTCATACTTTATATTTTATGTAATCCATTTTGCCTCTTAAGTCTCATCTAGATATTTGTCTTATTATTTTTTACTTGTGCCTTTTCACTTCTCTTGAATAAGAGACATATGTTTCTCTATTCCTGTCCTCCCCTGTGGCAGATAGAGGCAGAACTAAATGTGGAATATTCTGGATGCCACTGAAGTGCAACAAAATGTCTGGAAATGGTTTTTGAAACCTTTTTGTCCTGCAATTACCATTCTGCTTTCCATACAGCACTGCGGGCTACTCATTACTCAAGGACTTAAGGTAGTGATGGACTACTTCAATTTATTCCACACAGTCTGCATATACAGAATGCATCTATCGAGTTACAGTACCTCATCATGGATGCTGAGACTTTTCTAAAGAAAATCAGTGGTGACATTTTATGAATGGGGTGAAATTCCTGATATTTCTCCACCACCTATTCGGGTTATTTTGAAATACTGAATAGCCACCTGGTGTACAAATTCTGACTGACTCAGATCTCCATGTTTGATCTAGCTAAACAGCTCTATTTGTTAGATGGATTTGTCAGCACCAATCAGTGCTTTTGCATTAATTAGGCTTTATTCAAAATTCATATTGCTGCAAAACATCATGGATGTAGATAATAGGAAAGTACCATTGCCTATGAATCATGTTGAAATGTTCCTCTAAAACTCCTGCTCCCTCTCAATACTCACACTAATGGCAGAGTGTGTATCCTTACTAGCGGGTGACGTTAAAAGCTTTTCAGTGTTGGGAGGTGATTTCTGTTACTTTGCAGGAGATCTTTGGCTTGCAGAGCTGATATAGATTTCCCATGCTCTGAGCATAGAGAGGTTGGCGAAAAGAGATGACTCTTATCTCAGTGTGTGTCACTCTGCTGACAACATGCCATTAAATTGCCATTCTCAAAGACCAAGAGAAGGTCTTGGTACTTACAGTAGGCACGCAATTACTCTTACGTCAGTGGTGGGATATTTACCACAGGTCTATAGAAGCAAATTTGACTGATGACTGACTTTTTCTTGTGGAATACAAGTTTCCTTCTTTATTTCAACCAAGGTTCCCATGGTACTTCGAGTGTTTTAAACAAAAGGTGTTTTGATACTGAAGAAAACACGCAATGATTTTTGTATGAGAACATTATCTCAACTCAGTGTCCACTTGCAAGATTTTTGGAGCTTAGAACTGCATCTCATCAGTGAACGGAGCTTGCTAAGGGTTTATAATAACCAAATATTGGGGATCTGTGTCTCTCTCAATTTGTACATGATTTTGTGATTGATATGTCGTATATTCCCATTTCAAAGGGTTAACAGTGAATTTATTTAGTAAAAATTCAAATTGGTTGCTGTTTTCAGCCTTTTAAATGCAGATATGTGTTGCTGTTTTACAACATAAATTAAATGACTAAATTAAGGGATTAATTTCAGGGAAATTATAGATTAATCAGTAATAATTGCCTTGTTGTCCTAGATATGAATGAAAATGTAACTTGTAACTTCAAATCTAGCCTAAATTTATGTATCTTAGTTACACCTATGAGTACTCTGTCTGATGAAGTCTCAATGACTAATCTTCATTCATGGATGTAGAGAAACATACACAGCTAAACCTTTTCCATGGTTGTAAAACACAGTTACTCAAATCATAATTAAATAAAAGGACATTAATTGGATCTATATTCCTTTGAGTGTAGGTCTGTACTTATTCTCAAATAGATCCCTGCCAGCATAACATAGAGTATGTGCCAAAACGTGATGACCAGAGGGATTCACTATAAAGGACCTGCAGAAAGTAAAGGAAGAATGACTACATCATGACTAAACACTGGTCACTGCTGATCCTTCAATTAGAAAAACAATCTCTACAGACAGCATTCATCCGGATGGCATTTTATGTTATAAACTGTAGGAAGACGCAGGCTGAATCATAGAGACACCAGCGGCTGAAATGAGATATTCCTGAACAAGCAGCAGCTTCAGGCCAGTGGTACAGTGCACGGCACACTGTTTCATAACTGCTATTAATTCAAACTAACGCTAATGCAGCTTAAAAATACAAACACAACTGCAACAAAAGAATTCTTTTCCCGGGATGCTGTGTGGGCACAATCCACAGCATATCAGCAAAGATGCAACATGGCCCACAAGGTTGAGATGAATACATGTTGGTTTACATGGGAGGGTTGAGTAATCCGCAGCGGTGCTGACCCTGAAGAACTCTGAGATTGTATCAAAAGCCAAAATGAGTTTCAAAAGAAAAGATTTCAAGCACGAAAAGAAGGCAGTAGGAGGATGCCTTAGGCAGACTAGGAACTGAAGATTTACACAGCCACTACCAGCCAAGACAAAGCAGAGTGGAGAACAATGCAATATTCATATTCTAAATGCTTTACCAGGTCACAAGCCAAGCTGTCAAGACCTCTTAATTCAATAGGAAACTAGTGAAATAGCCCACTGTATTCCCCATCATACTCCATCCTCATTAAAACACAGAGAAAACAGGCGTAGTATGGTACAACTCAAAGACTAATACATTAGTCACCGATGAATAAGTCAAAGAAACTTGTTGTGAACAGCCAGTTAAAGGCTGGAGGGGGAACACATGCCAGGTGTTTCATCACCTTCCAGCAAAGAAACTTGGAGGAAATAGCAGCAGCTGTCTGATACTGTATCATCAAAACATGGCTACCATTTTCCTGTCCAGAAGTCTATCTTGAAATATGCCGAAACCCATCACTGCACGCTGTAAACTAATGCCTGATGTCTCTGCCATGGTGACAGGCTTTAAATGTATTTTCCTATTACCCTCAGTTTCACAGTATCCACGACTGTCAAGAGGCTGGTTCTGATCATTTGTCAATCTGGGTTTGATACCTGCAGTGAGTAATGTTATATGAGAAGCGTGGCTTGTGTGGCCAGTGAGTGAACAGACTGTCAAAAACAGACCATAAAACAGAGGTGTTCAAAAAGGTGACTTTGAGGAGAAAAGCAAAGCTGGAAGCTTTTAACAATGCATGTGCATCATTTTTAAAGCATCAGTATACCATTGTCTAATTTATCAGAATGCTTTTGTGTAGTGACCATAAAGCAAAGAAACCAGGGTGAGATGACCAGTGGCCTCTATCTCACACCGTGGTGTTCTTTCTCAAAACTAAATTTTCATAAATATTGCTGCTTGTTGCCCTAATTTGAATTACACTGAATTAAGTTTTTTCACCAAACGCAAGTTTGATAGAAGGTCAGTTTCATCTGGCAACTCTGGCAAATGCCAGATGGTTGCCATCTTTGCACATTTTTTCCACAAAAGCCCAGCTAATTTCAGCTAATTTATGGACATTTTCAGTATTTAAAACTAAGGCAATTTGCTGGGGAACAGTAAATTTACTTTTGAGAGATATATTTCAAGATGGTACTCATCCTCACATTTCCAAGACTTTTCTAGTACACCCAGGGGTGGACTTCTAATCTGGCATACTGGGCAAATGCCAGGTGGGCAGACGAACCTTTGGGGCCGGTGTAAGTAGCTTCAACATCCGCAGTAGCTTCAACATCAGCGGCAGTAACCGACATGGCACCTGAAGGAGTAAAGGAGAGCTGTGGCCACTGCCAAGCAGAGGAGGATGCGTGTGACAGCGAAGCAGAGTGACAAAGTGACAGTGCCGAGGGACAGAGAGAGCAGGAGGAGAGTGGGGGGTGAAGTGGTAAGCATGGAGTAGCTCAACCTGTAGGGAAGGAGCAGGGAGGTGGGGTCATTTACACAGGGGACGCTGGGGACTCGCACCCACCAATTTTTGAAAGTATTTGTTAAAAAAGTTCCAAAAAAAAAAACTTGCACCAAGAAATGTTAATTAACAATTGAAAATACTTTGAGAAAGATTTATTTGCACAATATGAAAACTTGCAATAGAACGTAGATATAGAAGAAATATCTGCTTTGTCAAAAAGTAACTTAAAAAAAATTATAAGCTGATTAACTTATAATAACTGATTGCTGCATTATATTCTATTATAATTGCATATTCTTCTTGTTTCCCTCTATATGAATAAAGACATTTCTACCATAAATTAGTGCAGAAAATAAAAAGAAATTGTGTTTAATGCTCAAAATCTTCTGGGGGAGAAACCCCCACACCCCCAATCTTAAATTTCATGAATAAATATTTTTTTCTAAATAGTATTTAAATATATTCTAGTCTTGTTCTCATGACCCCAATCTTGTGCAATGTCACGTCTCGTGGACTAAGTATTTTGTCACACCCCTAATCTGAGCCCTTACATGTCCTCACCACTTTTCAACACATAGTGATGCCCTTGGGTAAGGTGTGTGCCATGCTGTAGTGACAATGATGATGATTACATCAATTAAGGTCAACAATTATAACATAATCATATTGCTATCATAAAGTGAGACTGTCACCTACTGCTGGTGATCACTCACTGTCATACAGCACTGCAAAAGCTATTTGACATTGTTTATGTAGCTAGCATAGTTTCCTAATGCAGCCTTAACTTTGGCTAACTGTCTTAATTGCTGAGGTGAGATGAGTTGTGTACTCCATGGCCACCTCTGATCACCATGAATGAGTGTGAATGAGTACACTGATCCACTTGCACTGGTACACTTATCCATAGTACACACCACTCAGCTGGTTTTGGGGGAATATTAGGGCTTGACATTAATGTTTTAATGTGGCTAGTGGTTTTCCAAAGCAGCATTTTACACTATCCACATTTTTGTTGTTGGAAAATAATTTTTTATATGATTAAAGTTGATAATGGCATGCTTAAATTGGCCTAAAATGTACTAATATTATCATTAGCTCTTTTTTGAAAACATGTAGTCTATTAAGATAAAAACATAAAAAGAGTAGCTTCTTATTGTTTATACTAAAAGTCCTGCATGGGTATAAAAGATTAATTGAAAAGATAAAAACTAAACTGAAAACAAAAATCATCAGAAACACTGCTTATTTATTTTTAACAGCAGTAAATACTGTAATACAGAGTAGAAAATGATCTGCATTAGAAACAAAGAGCAAAGAATAAAAACACAGAGAGCATGAAAATAAAAAATAAAATAAACAAAAACAATAAGAAAAAGGGCAAGAGCTCAATCAAAAGGTCTCCTAAAAAGGTGGGTTTTAAGGCCACGTTTAAAAGCATCCACAGTCTGTGGTGTCCTCAGGTGGTCAGGGAGAGCATTCCACAGACTGGGAGCAGCTGAGCAGAAAGCCCGATCTCCCATTGTACAGTGCTTTGTCCTGGGAGGTTTCAGGAGATATGCTGAGGCAGATCGGTGGGTACGTGTTGAGGTCTGTGGGGTGAGAAGTTCCTTAAGGTAGGGGAGGTGGCTTCACCATGGATGCACTGGTGGGTAAGGAGTGATTTGAGGATGGGGGTGATGTGGTCATGTTTGCACACCCTCAACAGGATCCTACCAGCGCTGTTCTGGATGTACTGCAACTTCTGAAGGCTTTTCTCAGGGGTCCAGCTTGTAGGAGATAAAAGTGTGGACAAGCTTTTCCGCATCTGCAGGAGTGAGTGTGGGACGGAGTTAGGCAATGTTCCTGAGGTGGAAGAAGGAGGTCTTGCATAGACGTTTGATGTGAGCCACAAAGGTCAGATGAGAGTCCATTTTAACACCCAGGTTACTGGCTGATGTTGAAAGTGGAATATTTTGGCCAGAGAAGGTGATGCTGTGAATGTCAGATGACCGAACCTGGTGTGGAGTGCCGACTAAGATGGCTTCAGTCTTGGAGCTGTTTAGCTGCAGAAAGCTTTGCTTCATCCACGCCTTTACCTCCTCCAGGTAGGTGGTCAGAGTGGATGATGGCAGGGCAGTAGTGGGGGTTGGGTTTGTCTTGAGGTAGAGTTGAGCGTCATCAGCATAGTAGTGGAATGAAATTCCATGCCGGCTGATGACGTGGCCAAAGGGGAGCATGTAGAGAATAAACAGGGTGGGGCTGAGCACTGAGCCTTGAGGGACACCACAGGTGACGTTGTGTGTCAGGGATTTAGCCTCTCCCAAGGTGACATGCTCAGTTCTCCTGGTGAGGTAGGATGAGAACCACTCATGGACAGAGTTAGAAACACTGATAGTGGAATTTAGATGGTGAAGGAGGATGTTGTGGTCCACAGTGTCAAATGCAGTCAAGTCCCGGAGGATGAGAAGAGATGGGGAGCCAGCGTCTCCAGTCATCAGCAGGTCATTTGCGACCCTGACCAGGGCTGTTTCTGTGCTGTGGCCAGGGCGGAAACCAGACTGAAATTTTTCGAACAGGTTGTTTTGTTTTAGATGGTCCTGAAGCTGTGAGGCAACTACTTTTTCCAGCACCTTGGAAAGGAATGGAAGGTTGGAGATGAGCCTGTAGTTGGCAAAGACTTCTGGGTCTAGGGTGGGTTTTTTGAGAAATGGCCTGATGACAGCGGTTTTCAGTGTTGGTGGAACATGGCCAGCCTGGAGGGAGTGGTTAATGACCTTTGTGATGAGGGGATTATGGCATGGAGGTTGGATTTTACCAGGGCTGTGCGGAAGGGTTCCAGGGCACAGGTGGATGGTTTCATCTTTTTGATGATGTCCTCAACCTCTCGCTGTGAGATGACAAAGAAACTGCAGAGAGGTTGGGAAATCCCTGTCTGTGGGTCGGCAGTCAGGACAGGCAGTGTGGAGAAACTGGATAGCAGGGAGCAGATGGTATCTACTTACATGGTATCTAGTGATGAAATTGTTGCACCTCTCTTCTGTGGCTTCTGAATGAGAGTGAGTTTGCGGTTTGAGGATGTCATGTATGGTAGAGAAAAGTTGATCTTTTTCAGGTCCCTATAGCAGATTTGACGCTTGTCTTGGTGTGCGAGGAAAGGAGTGACAGCTCCATTGAGATGGCCTTGTGGTCAGACACACCCAGATCATACGCCAGAAGGTTGCTAATGGGGACAGAGTTGGAAATGACCAGGTCCAGTGTGTGCCCCCTGGAGTGTGTGGGGACATCGACATGTTGTTGGAGGTTGAGGCAGTCCAGTAGTTGCAGAAACTCAGCTGCAAAGTGGCAGGAGGGGTTGTCTACATGAATATTAATATCTCCAAGTATAATAATGTTGGCAGAGGTGGAGCAGAGTGTTGTGAGAAGGTCGTGTATCTCTGAGATGAAAGCTGAGTTGTGTTTGGGGGGCCGGTAGATGAGGAGCATTGTCATGGGGAAGGGGGGTTTACATTTAAATACTAGGCATTCAAATGAGGACAGTGTAGGCAGGGGGAGGGGGGACAGCTCCAAGTTCTGTCGGTGTATGACAGGTAGGCTGCCACCATGACCAGTGCTGCGTGCTCTCTCCAGGTAGCTGTAACCAGGGGGACAGACTTCATTAAGCGCTGAGTAAACCCTTTTTCTGTCAGGCACATGAAGTCTAATCCCTTGTCCATGATGTGGTCTTGTATGAAGGATGCTTTATTTGTGAGGGATTGTGTATTGAAAAGTTCTATTTTGAGTGTTGATGCTGTGGTGAATCTCTGTATTAAAATTTTATGTAGGCCTATATTAGTTTTGGGCACTTAGGATTGTTTGTTTTGCATCTGACTTTCCTCAGAGCCTGGATTT
The DNA here is from genome assembly GCF_021292245.1 of Micropterus dolomieu. Taxonomy (NCBI): domain Eukaryota; kingdom Metazoa; phylum Chordata; class Actinopteri; order Centrarchiformes; family Centrarchidae; genus Micropterus; species Micropterus dolomieu. Next base: position 4,217,681 of record NC_060170.1, on the reverse strand, counting down.
ATGTTTATCATCATGAAGCTCTGGTCGATCTGAGTAACTGGAGATACTTCCCCCTGAAACTAGTATACAGGTCTTTATTTTCCAGATTATACCCATACAAACGCACCTCTTGCTTTCCCACAGGGCATGACTACTTTTATTAAAAAAATAGAATTAACTCTGTAAAGTCAGTTGTGATATGATATATAAGGGTAGCCCTGCAAGTAGTCTATTTTAAAATTTTTTAAACACCACCATGTTCCTTAATCATGAAGATATGAGTAATTTTACAGCATTTGACAGCACTTTCCTCCTGCCTTTTCTCAGTTTCAGCTCTGCCTTTTCTCTGTCTCTCGTTCTCCTGTGCATTTTTTCTCCACACTGGTCAGCCACGCACACTCACGCACTGAACGTGACTGAACGCTGTGTTGATGTGAGCGTGTGTTTGTGTGCGCATGCGACCAGTGGCGTGTGATGACAGAGATCATACCATCAGGTTAAAAGCAAGCGGGAGGTCGACGGCCTACAGGTCCTGTGACAGAATCAACTTTTATATTCTCGTTTGACAAAAGTCTGGATGTCCTATTTGGCGTGCGCACCCTGGCGCAGCGGCACTGCAGGAAAACGTGAGATGTATATCATTGCAGAGTGGTTAAGTTGATAATTAACAGCAGGCTAAAACAGCCCTCTGTCCCACGGCCAGTCCGCGAGTTTAACCTCCACAGTGTCTTCTTCTTTACAGTGTTGTTGGTCGAGATAGGCTTCACGAATGGACTTCTCCAAATTATATTCATCTAAATGAATGTTATTTACATTTGGGAACTAAAATTTTTTCACGTATTAATGTTTGTACCTAGTATGTGCCAACTAGACATTTAATTTACAACAGTCCTATATACATGTCTTTGCCATAGCAACAACAGTAAAAAAAAAAAAAAATAAAATAAAACAGTTCACAGCATGGAAATGTGTTGTTAACATAATATTTCTTGGTCTGCTGCTGGTACTTTGATTGGCCAGTCAGTGCTGCTAACTTTAGATTTTTTAGATTTCCTCGTTCTAAGCTGATAGTGACTTTTTTGGTCTAACACGGTCTCTGTCCCCATCAGAAGACATGTCGCAGAAAAAAATATGTGAAGCTGCCATGAAGCTGAAAAGTTTAGACTGAGAAAACTGAAAAATAAACTTTTCTAATGAGGAAAGTTACTTCTCTCACTGTACAAAGATGGTGATCAGGAGCCATATTCAGGTCAGTCAATCAAGCACAGTGCCTCTTCAAAATTGTGGCCCTCGCTCAGAGGCTTTACTGTGTGGGCTAATCCATGTGTGACAAATGTTTTGGCTGTTTTCTTAGCAATATTTGAGCTACAATTAGACTGAGTTAGTCATGTCATTATTCGCAGATCAGATATGGGTTTCCAAAGCAGCTTGATGCTAAGACATTGTGCTCACTCAAGTCCTACTTGTGTAGTGCTTTAAAAGTCTCTAATGTGTGTTTAAGCTGCAGTGGATAATCTTTGAGAGACTAATATGTTTGAAGGTTGAATATTTAAGTAAATTGTGATGTGTAGAAGTAGCTAATTAGATTTTTTCTCCATACTCTGCACTTATAATAATATCTATGGTGCCACGGACAGAACAGCTGTCATTTGTGTTAAAGAGGTGTGGTATTATGGTTTTTGGCTTTTTCCCTCTGCTTTATTGAGTTATATATCTTATTTGCGCATGTACTAGGTTTGCAAAGTGAAAAAGCCCAAAGTCCACCCCAAAGGGAGTTCCCATCTCCCACAGAAAACAATGCTCTAAAACTGCCTGAAAACAGCTCGTTTGTCCAGCCTTTACTTCCCATTCTTGTGACGTCACAATGAAAATACGTGTCATAATGCTCACTGAGCGTCTAATCCGACACGCCCTCAAAAACACCGGTGGAAAAACACTGAGCTGCAGCACACCTCTCCTCTCCCCTCCAAACACTAGCTACCCTCCAGGCAGTCAGTGGACATGAAGTTGTTACTGTGATGTAGAGACAGAGCTCAGTTAAAACTTTATGGATGAAAGATACTTTTGTTACAGATTAATAACTCACCACTCTGAAACTCTTGCTCCAGTCCAAATTGCCAAACTGGTGGGCAACATGTAGCCTACAGCTGAATCGAAGCTGTTTACCGTCTTTTTGCTGACCTGCCTTTCTCTGCTTCTGATTGACTAGTAGTCCTTAACTAGGAACAAAGATCATTTAGAGACAAGATGTATCACTCCATTGCTAAAACGAAGCCTTCAACACAGAGTGAAAAGAGGAGCTGCAGCAATGTGCAGTATAAATATGGTGTTTTTTGAAAATGAAACCATGTAAACCTGTTCTGGTACAACCCCTAAATAAGATTTTGAACCTGAAAATGAGCATAATACCACCTCTTTAAAGTCAAAATGTCCTAGGGTATAATATTATTATTATGTATTAGTTGTTCAGTGTATGTAACATTTGAAAGAACAATCACAGTAATATTCAAGTTTTACATTTTTGATAAATACTGTGTATATTCCAAAATATTTACAAATGTGTTAGTAATATACAAAACCTTTTATTGCTGACTGAATCATTTACTAAAGGTTCTGAAAATGGCAAAAATACTGTATCATCTGTAAAGGTTTGAAAGCATGCAGTGAAGATTTTTTCCACCTAAAATAACATGAACCTGTCCTAAAATGATTCTAGTCACTGGTTACTTATTGGAAGTGTTCCACAAGCAGCACAGTGCTGCCCAGAAGGCCTCATTTAACTCATGTCCAGCAAGTGTTAATATTATTGTATTCTTAGTTTTTTTTTTTAAAGTAAACATTTTACTAACAATTTAATGTGCAGTAATTATTAAGTGAAGCCCATGATAACCACTCCCCCTTTTGGGGGATGGTCTACCGATGATCCTAGTTTTTAGTGTTACTTTGGTTATTAATGTTGTTCAGGTTTTATTTTCATATCATATTTATATATGAATCACACAACAAAGCAAACAATATGAGGACATAAGTTGTTTGCTTTGTTGTGTGATTCATATGTGACTGAGCTACTCTACTACTTTCAAGGGGATTAATGAAGTATTTTATCAATCTTGTACCATAGCCACTTACCAGCAGAGAGAAAAGAAAAAAAGGGCTTTAAACAGAAGAATTTCAGAGTGTCTTTGTTGAGTTGTCCTTGAATTGAGTTAATGTTCTACCTACAGGGGCTTTAAAATAACTCCATTTAATAAGAAAATACATCTGGTAACTACTTTTTCACACTATTTTCACATAGCTGTGCCATCATATTTAGGGCAAACTTTGTTCACCCAATATTGAGGGTTTTATTAAGAAATTACCACACACCTACCACTAGTGTCTGTAAAGATAAAAACCCTTTCCTTGGCATTTTCTGCAGCACCTGTGTGTGTCACCCATTGGTCACAAACAGCGTGGTCCAATGACTAACATGTGCCCACCACTGAGACAGAGAGGTCCTCCAGGCAGAACAGGACACAGCGAGCTGAGACTAACGCTCGGCAATGCATTCATCACAACTTGTCCTTCAGCACTGTTCTGTCCCGGTAGGCCTGCTGCTGCACCATGGATCAACAGAGGACATGTTTGAACAGCTGACCCAAGGCAATGAAAATGGGTACAGCAACAGCAAAGAACCATCAGGGTTAGCATATCAAAGGCCATACATCAGACGTCCAAGAAAAATACCTGTGGACTATGTAATGGAGAGGGTTTTCTACAACTACTGGCCTTTCGGTGGAGGCAGCTCACACAGCTGGGTTTCTATCCTGGCTTCTTTCTTAGCTAAATAAATTTTTACCATTCACTCTTGTCTCTATGCTCTCTGCTTTACCTCTACAGCCATGCTAGCAGCTCTGTGAGGATGTATTAAGGCTAAAGGCTGACATCAACATGACACAACGCTCACAATGACAAAGTGAACATAAAAGGTTTTGAAATATTATGAGATATTTTACAGGATGTAAATATTGTTTAAAGTCACCTGTTTGAGGTCGTGGATCTTCATCCTCTTAGCATGAATGTCTGAACCAAATTTCCCGGTAATCCATCCAATAGTGAGATGGTTCAGTTTGGATAAAATTAGTGGAGCGACAGAGTGACATTGCCATCCTTATAGCCACTAAAATGACAAATTAAAACAAAAGGTGGTTGACACCATGCAATATACAAAATAATGACACTCCAACGTATACTTTGGTTCCAACGGATGGACTATGTGAGATTCACTCCAGGCCATTTACTTGAGATTGGCTGACATAGATTTCAGCCGTGACTCATACATCAAGGGGACATGTTTTTCGATAACAATATTGAATTCTCTCTGACTTGATAAGAGATGAGGCCTCGCCTTTCACTTGACTCGGATTCTATAGAAGCTCATACCATGATGCTATCAAATACAGCCATCAATGTAGGATAAATAAAATTTACACAGGACTGTGTGTGGGTTTCCTAATTACTATGTGTGTGTGCATGCAGGCGCACTCTCTCACACACACATACACACACACACACACACACACACACACACACACACACACATCCCCCAGTACGCCTTATGGCTGCTTGGAGCTTTGCTAAATAGGATGCTATCATAAAGCAGCCTTGTAAAAAGCTCATCTGGTGCACACCATCTGTAAACACAGATATGAAGAAGTTCAGGGTGCCTGTGCAACCTGACACCTCTAAATTTGGAGTATATTACAGCACCAATGTAGTGCCAGCATTTGCTGTACAGCAGAGGCCAAATTAATGTGAAAAAACACACATTAGTGCTGTTTTCAATAAAGGCGTTGTTCTACTTGTGAGAGGAATTGCTCCACAGTACAAGTATGATTAATTACAGTTTGTGGTAATATATATGTTTATTTAGAGCACATGTAAGAATCTTCAAACATTACAGAAATTAATATGATTTTCAATTAATAGCTATTAAAGCACAGTTTTGTATACTACATTATTACGGATATGTGTGTGTTTAGGGGGCTGTTACAAACGTTATCACCCATACAGAGTTAAAAAAGAAGACTTTTTCTTGGCTTTTATTTCTATCCACAGTTCTTATCTATTATTTATGATTTATGAATATTCCATGGATATTTACAATATCATATATTTAACTAATGCTGTCTGGCTGTTGTTTTGATTCTTGCACTTCATATTATTGACTATACATGTATGTACACTGCAGACTAAATTGAGATTGCATCGTTGCTGCTCTAAATGTGTGTAGAAATATCAGCTAAATACCTAAAAAAAAAACAACTAATGAAATATCAAGACAGATGTCTATAAACCTTATTGCAGAAACAATACACCTTGTATCTAGATCCTTTTGTCCAGGCAGTTTACTCTGCTTCAGTATTTTCTCCTCATCATTATACAGTACAGTGAATCCTCCGCCTACCACATTTAAATCTCAAGTGTTTTTCACCCTCAGGGAGTTGTTTCGCAAGTGTTGAGAAAACTAAAAAATCACAAGGAAAAAAGTGCCCACATGTATCACTCAGGGCTCACACACAGATTGCAATATTCAAAAAGAAACCTACTCGGCTGCAGTCTAGCCAGGACTGTGGAATGAAGACATGTGGCTCTAGGAGCACAACTGATTGAATCTCCTGACTGAGATGGATGACGGGTATCTGCAGCTTTGTTACATGATTTAGCACTGTGACTGAGTGGGCCTTCTCACCCTGTCCTGATTGCCGTCCCCTCAGATTAAGTATGATGGGAGGCTACAGCGTTCATCCAGGACAGATTAGGCCATCATGACTCAAGCATTTTCTGAGGAATTCTAAATGACACAAATCACCTAATTCTTGAGAACACATTGAGGGTGAAGGAGCGAAAGAGAACATAGATTACTAAAATGTCAGTATTTGCTGCTGTCTGTAATTATTTCATTCAGTACATATGCAGCTGCTGAAATATCTCAGTTTCCAGATGTGTTTGCTGCAACTGCAACATATTTTCAATATGACTCAATCTGCAGATTATTTTCTTGATTTACTGATTAATCGCTTAGGTAATAAAATGGGGGGAAAGCGTTAGCAGATGCCAAATATTTTTTGCATTTATGAACAGTTCTCTGTCAAAAGCAAAGGTTAGGCTCATACAAACAGCCGTCTGTGGCTGCAGCTCGTTCCCTCTGTGCGCTGTCCATGGTTCTGAAATGACAGCTAAGCAATAGTCATGTATCTCTACCACTAATTTGACGTAGCCTCTGGGAGGGCACATCGGAATGATCTATTATGACTTCACTCCAAAGGTAATGCAAACAAGTTCACTCAGATATTGGTAGGGACAATCCTAAGGTCTGTAGTATGAAGCAAGTTCAGCGTACCCAGAATATCTTTTTGTTATCTGCCTTCATTAAAGCCGACGACCATAATCACTCAAGCGGTCAACACTGGTCATGAACTCGGTAAATCAACCCAGGGTTTCCCAATTCAGTTATGAGTGTTGTGATGACCCATGGTGTCATCTTGGGGTTTTGATGTTGCTAACCTGTAGTTCTGTTTGCTCTGCAGGTGGCTGACTGGGGTGATCTGGAACCCCTGCTGTGCCCAGTGTGTTCTAAAGGTACTTGTCCTGTCTGCAGACTAATCACTCAATCTGCTCTTTCCCACTGGCACACTACATCTTGGTCGTGTTTTGAGTTTATCTTTATGTTTTTGTTTTGATTTAGTCTAATTTGGTTTAATTTGATTAATAAAATATTATTTTTTTGTTTTAAAACAGACCCAAGAGCGGACTTCAAGTAAAAATGTTTACTGACAAAAATATGGCTGAAGGGTAGGAAGAGCGTTATTGGTGATAGCAGGCAGAAGGGTGGTGAGAATGGCTGGAGAAGGGCGGACAGATGTGTGAGCAGAGATGGTCCGGGTAGAAGCGGTGAGTAATTTCAGGTTTGACTTGGTACCAGAATCCTGGAGCACAGGAGTAAACCACATTATCAAAGGGTGAAAAGAAGAGTAGTCAGAAAAACAAGTTTCACTAGAAAGAGTTTTGGCCGAGAGCTACTGTACCACAGGATAGATGAAAACAATCTGGTAATGAATGGCAAGAGACCAGAGTGTCAGGTGCCCGGAATGTGGATCACATCCACACACAAAAACAGAAACACAAAAGGAAGGAGGGAAGAGAGAAAAAACACTGGAGAACACAGAACACAGCTAGAGTCACAGTCACAGCCATGACAATACTGTTTGTTAACAGTTTTCTTTGCTGTGGCAGCAGAGCGGCATATTTTACAAACGAAGAGAAAGCTATAATATTAGACAAATACAAAGAAGTTAAACACACAATCCAGGCTGTCTATAAGTTCACTTTGTCTTTAGTTTGGTGCTGGGCAGGTGAGTTTATCAGAGCTTTTCCACTAAAAAAAGCAGCTTGCTGCTAGAAAACAGGTTCAAAGTGGTGAGACTAAACCAAAACAGTAAAATTGTGCGCCGTAAAGCTAAGACCTGGGCCTGTGGCTTGGTGCTTCTTACAACTTTCTGTTGTCAGTCATCAGCACACCTGATCTGCATCCACCACTCGCCCGCTCTATAAAGACTAAGACTCTGTTTTGCCTGCCTGCCTGTTAATTCTACACTTCCTCCGTCTGCAGATCTACAAACACCTGGACTTCATCCCTGCCTGCCAACCATGCCAGCCAAAACTCTCAGCCACACCGGATCAGTTACTGGACCCAGCTCACTCACTCTGCCGGCCACGCCGTCCACTTCTGCCCCGCCAAAACACTCTGAAGAGTACCCCCTCAGTCCATTACTTTTGAACTGTAAATAAAGTGTTGAACTTGCTGCTTGTGTCCATCTGCTTTTTGGTTCTGGTCAAAATTCCTGATTAATACAATTATTTTCAAAAACAGGAGGAGCTCTACATTTGTGTAAATCATATTTTGCTAGCAGAATCAAATAGTTTTACAAGATATTCAGTCTAATTATGGCCATGGTATTGGTCTCTGGGCTTAACCATGTCATTTATTTGATTTGATTTAAAACATCTTGCTGTTTGTTAACTGTGTAAATTAACTTCAGTTAGCTTTTATGTTGTATTTGATTTAATGTTGAACAGGGCACCTTTATATTTTCAGAAAATATGCTTTTACAGGATAATTGTCATTTGCTTGAGCCTGTTGATGGCACGGTTCAGGGTGGTTCCACCTCCGCCTCATTTTGAGCCAGAAAAAAAACTGAATAATATTAATTAGTGCAGCTTCACTGTTTCTCATGTTGGCCATAGTAATATGTTGCTTTAAGAGTTTTTATTTCTGTAAGCAGACTTAGAATAGCCCACAGCTGTGTCAATCTCAACCTCTTTCACCACATTTTGGTTCTCTGTCCTGATTTTTCTGACTCGCGTACAAGAAGATAAGATCCCATACAAAGGTTTGGAACCAGGCCATTATACGTCTTTGCAGCATAAACATAGAGATAACATATAGTAGCTGGAAAAAGTCGAATGTCTAAGTAGCATTCAGTCACTGCAGAACCCAATGAACTGCAGGCCTGATTGCTGACTACATTAAGCCTCTTAGGCAGCACGTTGATGAATCCACTCGTTGAAATGTGAAGGTAATAGTCTTGACGTAGCAAAGACATAACTCACCAACTGTACCTGCAAAGTCCCCAAATGACAGGAATCCCGAGTAGGAGCCAGTCCAATATGAAAGAGGACTTTGCTTTTATTACCATCATCATTACTGTATATCATTTCTGAATGTACAGCCATTTGGTTTCATTTAAATGTAAATCTGGGCACTGAACTGCGCACGTTGTCACCCACGGCAGCCTGACTATGATGATTCATTCTGGAATCGGCAGGGAAAATATAAGAGCCCCTTTACTTTCTCTGAAGAAAAATAACAGATTTGACCTTTGTATGTTTTCATGAAAGCCTTGTACACAGGAAAATATAAAAACCTTGAGATTTTTTTTTTCTAGAAAACAAAAGCAGCCACAGTTTTGTGAATCTTTTGTACTCTGCTATGTCTCTTTCTTTTCTCCCCCCCCCCCACCCCCAAACCTGAAGAACAAGAACAAAGAGGTACAATCCACAGCGCAAGGTCAAGGGTGAACTAAAGCCCGGGGAGAATTGACAAGTCCACTTGTCAAATAAGGTTGCAGCGGCAGAAAACAGAGAGGCACGGCATCACACGCCATGTGGCAATGGTTACTTCAGTGAGACTTGATACAATTGTGCATCTGTGGAGCTGCAAGATGTTGGATGCTGCTAATGTTTATCAAATGAGGTGACCACCAGGGGCCTGGGCACATGTGCAATCTGACTTTCCACAAAGGCAAACCTTAGCAGCTCCACACATTCTTCTAATCATATTTAGCATTAGGAAAACTTACAGAAGAGCATGTTGAATTACTGGCAAATGAACTGGGTGACATCAGCAATCCTCAATCAAATATCACATAATCCCCTTATTCATTATTTTTCTTACTCTATACACAACAGCTCTCTCTTGCTAAATCACATATCACAAGAATTAATCATCAAGTCCCAAATAAATACGCCTGCGTGTCAAATGAAATCAACAAGAGCCTCATCAGAAGCCAGGTTATATCAAATATCAGACAGCCTTTTTGCATCTCTAAGTAGGGCTTCATTAGGAGATAAATACATGGTAATATGCAATAAGTGATCTATGAGGAAGGCCCTTCTAATATACTGCTCAGGAAACTGGACTTTGAAATATCTCTAATGTGTTTCATGACCAGTACTGTGCAACACAATTGAAAAGCCTTTTAAAGTTTCCCTCTGGGCCACGCCATGCTTTTTCATGGACACGTTACACAGAGGAGCCCTCCTTTGTGACCCCTTGCGTGAGTCTCGTTCCCAGCCAACGAGGCCTGCGAATATCACCACTGTTCCTTAAGAGCTTAAATCTCGCTGAGCGCAAGCTAGCGCTATCCGCTGCGGCCGACTGCTGTGTTTGCTGCTGTTTGGTTCATACAGTCAACCGTGTGGGGAAATGTCCGTGTGACACCTGTCGTTACATCTATGGCCTTTGAGACTGATGTGATGTGCCGAGAAATGGCAACACAGAAGGCGTTTGTGTTGTATATGAGGAGCTGGAGACACACTGTCACTTTGATTCCTGTAGCCACAATGGATGCTTTAAGTGAAATTTCTATGTAGCTGCTTCTAGAGCTAAAATAATTGGTTGATTAGTTGATTATTAATTGACAGAAAATGTATCTATTTTGATAATTAATTTAATCATTTCATTCTTCAACACCTAAAAATTTTAACTTCTCACAATAGTTCACAGAATATTGTTGTGTTTTTGATTGATGCTCAGATAAAACAAGGGACATGAAGATGCCACTTTGTATGATGGACATTTCTATTCATAGACAAAAAGACAAGCAAAGACTGGCAGATTAATCACAAGAAAAATAATTGTTTGCTGCAACCCTTCAGTAGATGTGTCTGTGTTAACAACAAAAGCCACAGTCTCTTTAAGTGAGAAACCACAGATTTGGCCTGTTTGCCCAATATAAATATTCTGGGATGACATAGTCTATCGCACAAAGTGATAAATATAAACACTGAATAACATTTTAAATCAAACTGTCTTCTAACCAGCAGTGAACAAACCCTCCATCCAGAGAACATCTGACTCACAACTGTTACATCCTTTGCCTCTTTGAACTTTTCTTTATGAATCCTTTGGTGCACAGTAGAGCAACATAGTTTGGGAAACGAGATTCCTCAGAGGAGTTGACTGATGTCGGGGTTTTTCGGTATTGTAATCCCTCAGTTTCAAACGCTGCCATTTTGGGAACTAATGATCAAAACTGTATAATGCATGCTACTGCACACATTTAACATAAAAACTATTTACTAGCGCATATTTGCATAGAGCAAAGATGCACATCTGCTTGTATGATAAGCCTTTTTATCTCTAGTCTGAATAACTGTTTCCCGAGCTAGGGTTTAAGGGTCACAAGATTATTCACGGTGCAGGAAAACATATATTTGTTTCTATACAAAATTCCATCTTTCAGATATTTCTCTAATCTTTGTTTTTCTTGTGGAATTCTGGATAGTTTTGTCGAGATAACCCCAATGATGTCATCAGCTAACCCAGATGATGTCATCAGGGTTTAGGCTTGAAACATACCATTTTTAACAGAAAGCCTGCATTACAAAAGATGTGTATGTGCATTCTTCAGACAGTTAGGGTCTAATGAAAAATGCTATCAATCTGCATTATGGAACTTAACCCATGCTAGGGACCAAAGGTCAGGATATCTTGGCCTCTGCTGCTTCAAACTGTCTCTTGTGAGTCCCCCAATGTTATGTTTAAGCAACAATAAATAGCTGGAGTACCCCTTAAACATCTCATAGCTCATAACTACACTGTATGAAACTGATAAGGATTCTAAGGAGACACTGTTTCATTTTAAGGGGTCACAAACCAACAATGGTGGGGGCCACTGGTTTAGATGCAAAGCTGGATTGTAATTATTGTTTTCTTTAACAGATGGCCTTAACAGTTTTGCGAGAATTTGCTCAACAAGACATGGCACCTGTTTGCCTTTCACAAAACCGAAAAAAATACTGTCCTTTAATTACGTTCTTTTCTACACAGTCACATGCACGCTGCATACTAAACTCTTAAATGCAACTTTAGTATTTGGTGCACAATTTCCTCACAATACACAACACAATGTAATATAAAAACCATCCATTCCACCAGATTCACCAATAAGATGGAAAAGCTGGAGCGTTCCTGTGCTCAGTCTAACAGGCGACTTTGCACACCCTTGTTCAGTGACTGTAGTGGGCAATGGAGTCGTGATGCTATGACCTCAATCTATTACTGTGCGCAGTTCAGCTCCGTGGGCTGCCATACAGTGACTTCAGAACATGTGGCTCCACAGGGGGAAACGATAATATCACAGCAGATTCGAATACCATCACTTTGCACACTCACCTATAACCTACATTACCAGGGATCTGAAGAATCTGTTCTGTGCCGCAGCCTTTACAGTAGACAAAGAATGATGAACATTTTTCAACACAGACAAAATCAGATGTTGTTGTGGAGTGGTGTGCTCATGTTGTAACATTTGAATTAAATGGATGAGTTTCAATACAGCAGCTACAAGTCACTAAAACATCAGCTATGCAAAAGTCACTACATCAAATTCCCCCTATATTGATTACAAATCAATATTTTTCTTGATTTTTGTTCTCTATTTAAAAACAAAACAACAACATTAAACTGGGACAGATGCCCAGTCCTCAACAGGCTCAGAATCAGAAGGAGCTTTATTGCCAAGTGGTGTTTTACAAGATATTTGCTTTGGTGCTACACTAGACAAACATACAGTTTACATAATAGTTGTAGAAATATAAATATGGAATAAACAAATGCAAGTTATGTAAGAATAGTAAAAGATTAGAGAAAAATAATACAACTATTTGCAGAGAAAGAACAATGTGGCAGATATTTACATGTGGTCCCACTTGGTACAGCCACCCCAGTATCTTTATTTCTTTAACGACATGGGCACGTGGGTTAAAACAAATTATCAAAATGTTCCTTAAAAGTGCATGGGACGTGGGCCATTCCGCCCTTTCAAAGATCTTTTTAGGCGCTTAGTGGCACAAAGCTTTTATTATTTTGTGCTTGAATTCAACATACTGTGTCCCTGCGCCCTTCTGAAATAGCCTCCCATACCCACTTCTTTAAAAATACACTGTACCCAATTCATGATATCGTTTTAAAAGGAAGATCGACAGAACCACACCATAAACTCCCCAAAATGCGTTGACATGCCTGTTGCACAGGCGTGCCTGTAATAAAGCGCATCCTAAATGCAGCGCGGTCATGATGATGGATTCATTAAGACAGCGAGAACTGAGTGAAAATGGAACAATTAACATCGATTTGAGGGGAATGTGAAAAAGATCAACAGTGTGGGAACTTGACATTGCGAGCCGTGGCTTGATAAATCAATATTAGAAGCTCTGCTGCACATTGGGGAACAGAAAGCTCAAACAGTGGCAATAAGTCCGTGGAGGAATCAAAAACCCACGTTGAAAATTGAATCTTCACAGTGGTATGTTTTCAAATCTCCAGACAAAGCCCACAGCTTTACAAACAGGATAGAAGCGTGACAAGGGGTGCGTAACCACGAGGATGGCACAAGCAGAATGCTTTTTTAACAAGCCGGGTAAAAGCGTGTAAAACCTAGTGGCACCGAGTGTAGCCATGCATGCACCCGGACACAGCTCTTACCTTTGGAGATCACGGATACTGTGCAATAAACAAGGAGCAGGAGGCCCATCATGGAGAGGTAACGTCCCTTTGTCAGCGCACCCATACCGACCCGTAGCTCTCCACGGATACGCTATCGTGGTAACGGCGCTCCGGATCTCCGGTGCCTTCTCTTGCCTCCTCCGACCTGGACAAGCCCCGGAGCGGCAAGTTCCTCCTGTATACCAGGGAAGAGGGCAGTTTGGCGCTCTGGTAGGAGAAAAAGAAGAAGTGAATGGCTTACGGGCTGGACTGCTGATCGAAAGGGAAGAAGCATCTTCACTTCACTTTTGCTGTGCGTGTGTGCGCAGCAGGGGAGACGTGCGCTCCGAGTTTACCCCCCTTTCCAGGCATCATCATCCCAGAGCCTGCCTCGTGCTAACCAATGGCAGATTGAGAAAGGCAGGGAGGAGGAGACCGAGGGGGTAGGCTAAATGCAGGCCTACTCACTCAAACATTTCTCTAACTAAAATGCAGCAGTCCATCACGGCATGCTTTGTTCTTACAGTTAGGTTTAGGGAATATTGGCAAAAGTAGAGAAAAAACATAGCAGGCATGGAGTTAATTCCACTTAATTGGTCACTGTGACACAGCTGGATCTGATATTTCGTTCAAACATGCAGCCTGGTGGTACATTTCAAGAGCCAGTGTAGACAGTCAAGATGTGTGGTCAGTGTAATAAATGATTATTCCCTCTTCAGTCATACAGAGCAGAGCCACACTGACCCTCAATGCTCCGGCTGCCAAGTACGTTTCTAAGAACTGTTTCTTGGCATTCTTTCTCTGTTATACAGTCATAATTAAAAACTACAAAATATTCAGATTTGTTTGGGGCACACAATTCACACACTGTCACAAAAATGTGTATAATTTAAAAAAAAATCACATGATGAAAGTGGCCCTGCTGAAAAGATGAATTACCAACTGGGGCCCAAGGCCCTCAGGGGTGCCAAAGACTCCAGATTCAAAGTGTGGCAATTAGTTTCTGGTAATTTTGTTGATTGCACACTAGTTTGGTAATACTGTATGCACCACTCATACAACATTTTCACATTTGTATCTATAATATGGAAACAAACACAGTATGATGAGGGTTTTAAGCAATGGGTAGCAAACACAATTACAACTTGCTTAGAAAAAGAAGGAGAGGTTGAGAGTTTTCAGAATATAAGACAAAAATAATTTGGGGATACATTAATTAGACAAATACCTGCAAGTAAGGGATTACTGGAAAAGAAAACAGAGCCCCTTAATGAAATGAAATGGCGTGATGTATAACCAACTCATAAAGAATCATTTTGGCATTACATCAAGGATTGTTGACCAATGATAAAAAATGGGAAAGAGAGCTTAATATTGAGATTTGAGATAATGCATGGCAAAACATGTGGAAGATAAACTCACACACGGAGGAGGGTTTTCGGTGAAATGTAAAGCCGGATTTATACTGTGTTAAGGGTTATGCCGTGCGTGCATTGCCTCAGAGGATACGCTGCATATTTTGTCACGTGGTTAACATTGTGAAATGCAGTCAGGTTTAGTGTTAAGTTACAAGCTTCATGTATGTCCTGATTTATTCACTAAGTTTGTTTCCACTGCCCTTTGTTGGATTTTGTTTTTATCAATACACTCATCTTTCCAACTCATCCAGGCATAACACCTTTTTTTGTGATAATTTGCGGTGTTTCTACTAAATTTTATTATGGTTGTGGATTATTTGATGTAGATCACTCTTTTTTTTTTCGAAATGTAATAAAATAACAGTGTTTTGTGTAATGGTATTTTAAGTGTAACAGCTAATACTAGGATATAAGGTTCCTATGAGTTGTATAGCAGGATAAAGTTCTTTTTCATGTAAAAATTTGATGATTCCAGCTTCACAAATGTGAAGATTTGCTGCTTTTCCTTTTAATGATTTGAATAATTGTAATGTTTGATAATAATGTTGAGGTTTGGACTGGTGGTTGGACACAACAAGCATCATGAAGGTGTCACTTCGGGCTCTGGGTAACTGGGACTCATTTCTCACTATTTTTCCTATTCTTTACAAACCAAACAATCAATCAGTCGATTAATGGAGGAATGGCTGCAGTCTGACACAAAAATTTTAAATAGTTCAAAATGAGATCCACATCAGCAACTACAGCAGTAAAATAGTAATAATAATAACAGTACAACAGTAACAGAGGACATTTTACTGCACTGAGTACTTTTAAATTTTCCTGATTACACTTTTATTACCAAGTATCATTATCATCAATATCATCACTTTCAATGCCTGACTTACTTGCAACAGAGTATTTTTACAGAGTGGTATTAGTACTTTTAAGTAAAGGATCTGAATACTTCGTCCACTACTGAAAAATCCCCCCCCAAAACAAATTGTCTATGTTAATGACACAATTGAAAGTGGAATATTTACTTGAGAGCTACAAAGATTCTCCTCCTTAGAGACATCTGCTTAGTCTGTATCATCTATGATGTCCTTGTTTCACATATATTGGAGGGAAGGCTAAAAGCTACTCTTTACAGTCTTATCACCACATTTTCCATTAGGAAAACAACGTACAGGCTTAAAACCAATAGATACTGGGCCTAAATATTTTGTCGAGCATTATGCATGGCTTCCATTTAAAAACCTTTTTAATGGAGTTTGTTGTTACTTTGTTTATAATCTTTGCTATTCTGACAAAATTTTAGCAACTCTGCTGCTGATGTATGGAATATTTCTGACAAGCTTTCTGTCCATCAAGCAATGCTCAGGGTGTTTCGTCAGGAAGTTCTTGACCTGATTTTGTGTTGCACATATTTCGCATTCAATTATGTTTTCACTCTCATCTGACTCAGATGTGATGTTTTGTAATCAGCGTGACCAGCAGAAACCTGTATGGAATGGCTATAAAGTTGAATTTATGGGTACTAAGAAAATCACATACTGAAGCAAGTGAACTTTACTACATCTGATTGCATTGACAAAAAATATATCTTTATCAGAGACAACTGTCATAATTATGGCAGCTTGACTGAGCTGGTAATTGATTGGTAGTTGGCAAATGACCAGAACTTAAATGTTAGATAATATAACATGAAAAACCTTCACAAGTTTTGTGTTTTGTGCTGAATTGCTATACAAATACACAGTATCTCACAAAAATGAGTACATCCCTCACATTTTTGTAAATATTTGATTATATCTTTTCACGTGACAGCACTGAAGAAATGACACTTTGCTACAATGTAAAGTAGTGAGTGTACAGCTTGTATTACAGGGTAAATTTGCTGTCCCCTCATAAGAACATATCACACAGCCATTAATGTCTAAACGGCTGGCAACAAAAGTGAGTACACCCCTAAGTGAAAATGTCCAAATTGGGCCCAATTAGCCCTTTTCCTGGTGGTAGGAGTGTCATGTGACTCGTTAGTGTTACAAGGTCTCCAGTGTCAATGGGGAGCAGGTGTGTTAAATTTGGTGTCATCGCTCTCACACTTCCTCATATTGGTCACTGGAAGTTCAACATGGCATCTCATGGCAAAGAACTCTGTCATCCCAGAAGGAAGCCTCTTGTAAAGATGATGCCCAAGAAAGCCCGCAAACAGTTTGCTAAAGACAAGCAGACTAAGGACATGGATTACTGGAGCCATGTCCTGCGGTCTGATGAGACCAAGATAAACTTGTTTGGTTCAGATGGTGTCAAGCGTGTGTGGCAGCAACCAGGTGAAGAGTACAAAGACAAGTGTGTCTTGCCTACAGTCAAGCATGGTGGTCTGGGGCTGCATGAGAGCTGCCGGCACTGGGGAGTTACAGTTCATTGAGGGAACCATGACTGCCAACATGTACTGTGACATACTGAAGCAGAGCATCATCCCCTCCCTTCACAGACTGGTCCACAGGGCAGTATTCCAACATGATAACGACCCAAACACACCTCCAAGACGACCACTGCCTTGCTAAAGAAGCTGAGGGTAAAGGTGATGGTCTGGCATGCATGTCTCCAGACCTAAACCCTATTGAGCATCTGTGGGGCGTCCTCAAACGGAAGGTGGAGGAGCTCAAGGTCTCTAACATCCGCCACCTCCGTGATCTCGTCATGGTGGAGTGGAAGAGGACTCCAGTGGCAACCTGTGAAGCTCTGGTGAACCCCATGCCCAAGAGGGTTAAAGCAGTGCTGGAAAATAATGGTGACCACACAAAATATTGATACTTTGGGCTCAATTTGGACATTTTCACTTATGGGTGTACTAGTGTTACTTTCGCCAGACGAAACTAAACGAAATATATTTGTCAACAACCTTTTTTTCCCTGACTAAAACGAGATGATGATGAGACAGCGACAGTGTACTTAAACACTGACTGTGACTATCTTCACATGCAATATTGTTGACGAAAAATGACACTAAAATCTAATTCATAAAATAAAAACGTTAATAAAATCTGTCTTTCTTTTTGTCAGTGTAATGAGGAGACAAAATATTACAGGCCATATTTTCTCCCTCAAACTTTCACTTGAACAGTGTGCTCATTCAGCAATATTTTTTTCTTCTTGTGCTTTGAATGGTGGCCTACCGGGTCGGTGCGCGAGGAAAACTTACTGTAATGTGGAGGAAAGTTAACGTCCCCTTTGGAATAAAAATGAAAACAAAGCTAACATTCAAATTTTACAAAACATTTTATCTATATGTAAGATTAGTGAAATATTTCTATTTTGGTTAGAGCAGATTGACCAAAATGCTAATCAAAATTATACAAATGATTTAGAAAAGACTAAAATAATGGTAGATGATTAAAATCAGACTAAAATACCCAGACTTTTCGTAAACTAAAATAGTATTGAGTGGACTAAATATGACAAAAACTAACTAAGGACTTTGACACAGGACTAAGACTATGACTGAATTTTAAGATGGCTGACAAAATTAACGCTAGGGTGTACTCACTTTTGTTGGCTGTGTGATGTGTCATTTTGAGGGGATAGCAAATTTACACTGTTATACAAGCTGTACACACACTACTTTACATTGTAGCAAAGTGTCATTTCTTCAGTGTTGTCACATGAAAAGATATAATTAAATATTTACAACAATTTAAGGGGGGTACTTACATTTGTGAGATGCTGTATATATATATTTCTTGCTAAAGGCTACTGTGTAAATGTCTTTTTAACATCAGTGTAACCTTACCTTCATATTGAATGGTAGCCAAAGGAAAGAAAAAGAAATAAATCACATATTCAGAATGGATCCATTGAGGCTAAAGGCCTGCTTATAGCCTTGGATTCATATTTGGACTGAATATCTCTGCCATGTCTCTGCCAAGTGTCCTCAAGATTATTGTTCTCAATCAAAAGCATTCCAATGTAAAACCAAACCAAACCAATGAAATTCTTGACCTTTTTTCTGGAGTTTCACTTTGCTTTTGTTCATCTTAGTTTTTACATTCATGGGCAGTTTACTAAAGTTGTGCACGCAGCTCTAATAAGAGCGATATTTTGTATTTGAAGAGTGATATTTTTCTTAGCCTCTACTAGACCAAAAAAGCGTAATGGATTAACTGTGTTTATTTGCTTTAACTTTTAGCTGCAAGCTGCTGCTAACTACCTCACTGTAGAAGCCTGGCACTATACATTATTTTACCTTTCTTCTGTCATAATTTTTTTCTGTAAAATCCACATTCATTTCCTACAAATGAGAAGCCCACTTTTGTTTGCTTCTGTGTGAGGTAGAAGTCCCATTGTGTCAAAAATTGCAACATATTTCAAGTGGTAAATCTGCCCGTTATGGGGCAAGGATTAGCAAACAGTCAAAGCTTCTGAACATCTGTCCCAATGTTCAGAAGTTTTGTCAACATTAAAAGTAGCATTCATAACACATTACACCAAATCGGATTTTGTTACACAAAAGATGTTTTACGTATGAAACATTTATAAATACATAACTGTCCATTTGAAATACCATCTCTGCCTTTGCTGACCACTTACGTAACATGACATCCTGTTCTGGACTGGGCACTTGTGACAGGGCTACAATGGATGTGAAAGGCCCACTCAAGGACATCACTTGAAATTATTCACCTCTTGTAGCTTTTCATTTAAAATGATTGGGTGAGCAATCAGTGTAAGTACCTCTAGCCATGCAGATGAAACAAAGTGGGCAGTCTTTGTTTTCATGCATGGTGAAAGCTGAAAGAATGGTACACAACTAGTTCAACTATACTTGACTGAAGTGCAGCAGTAGGATTACTGTGCAGATTAGTTTTAGTTCCACTGTAGTTCCACTGCTGTGGGACCTACCTGTCTCCAAAAAATTATGGTCGTATACATAAATCCCATGAAAAGTCCAAAACCAACAATGCATTTATTTTACTAACTGTTAATGAGTCAATTCCACAGACACCATCCACATCTGAAAATATTCCCCAAGAAATGTACATTTTATTCCAACTTGTAAAAGTGGCAGGATAAAGTTTATATGCATAGGATTTACCACTTGTCTGTGACTATTACCTAACCATGACAATTTTCAATGAAAAACATAAGCAAACTTTGCCCACAGTGTGCACTGCAAAATTAGGGATGCTAGAAACTGCAAGACGAATATTATTATTCATGAGCAACACCTGTCGTCAAGAGCTTCATCTGGCACACAACAAAGCACTGAAATGTATGCCTTAACAAACCCAACCTCTCAGTTTGGAAGGCCAAAGACTGAAGACTGTTTTTCAAAGCCTAAAAAGTTTTCCCTTTACTAATTATGAACTAAGAGCCATGTTTCCATGGTAACAATCAGTGACTAACAATCAGTGACTCCTGCTAACAAGGAAAACATGGCTCACAGGTATCTGTAGGAAATATACAGCTGTCAGTTGTTTTCATTTGTCCAAGGAAACTCTCCTGATCCTAACTGACGAGTTAGTACTGATTGTTGCCACATTAAGAAGCCACAGCACCTCAGCTCTGTTATAGGTCTGCACTGCACTGAGATTTCACACAGTTATATCAGAAGTGTTTTAAACTGTTTCACTATTCACTCTTTTTTTCCCAGTTAAATGTCCTCAAGTGTTGAATTCTTTCTGCTGAAGTGAACAGAGCTGAGCGATTTGATGCAGTTGCTCATCCAGCCATGCTTTTTAACTTAAAAAGGTCTTAATTTTCCCAGAATTCTAAGAAACCTCCTTCCTTTAGATAGCGAGGCACTAGACAGTTTTGTGCAACATGTTAATTTAGACGATTTTCAGCATACTGCAGATTCAACTTTTGTTTGCATACTGCTTACTATATTTACATTTAAGCCATTCAAGAAAGACGTTCAGAGGATTTTCCATCAAGTTTAAATGGGGCATAGTTTTCTTCAATTTCGCATTTAGAGGCCACCTTAAGATACATCCACATGGCTTAAACATGAAGTTGCAGTGGGTGATACTAGCCTTTTTCACCAAGTTTGAGTCTAATGTTCCCTAGAAAATAATTTGTTGGTCTTTGGAGAAGAGATTTCTGGCTCCAGAAAAGCTTTGCCTCCATACAGATTAAAAGAAGTGAAACTCTAATACAGTCATACAGTCACAAACAGTTGGTTAATGATATATTTACATTTAATTTCCCTTGCTAATATTGAATGTTTATCCGAATCCCCTGTCTGTGGACCATGCTACTGTGTCGCCTGCAGAAGCTGGGGATCCCTGAACTAGAAACAATTAAAAAAATATTAGGCTACAATAAAATATAATTATACAAGCAATATCAGGGTTCCCACCTGGTGAACTGCTGCTGGCATTTTTAAAAAACAATCATGTAATCTGCAATATGAAACAGACAATACGGCCAAATTTAATGTACCTGATAATTGATAGACTCTTGGTAAAGTGCAAGTTGATTCCCTGTGTGTGTGCTAGTGGAGCAGGCTGTGGAGACTGACATGTGGCATGATATAATAGAACAAATCCAGGAAGAGGCTCAAATATCTGACCTTCAGCAGTCTAGAATTCCCAAGCTCATCTCTCACCAGTTTGATCAAACATATATGAGTCTCTGATGTTTACCAAACATTGGAGCAGGTTACTGTCATGCTCGAACACAGTGCTTCTCACAGCACCACTGAAAAATCTATCTTATTGCGCGTGGACTAGTTTTGCTGTGCCAATTGTTTTGCTTGATTAGATCTCTTCAGGCACTTCCATATTAATAAGCAAGTCAGTTCTCTCAGAGCTTTTATAAAAAAGCTTGAATTAGGTAAAGTCGGTGTGAATGCTCTTTACAAGTCAGAGACTGGTAATTAAGGTTACGCCAAAATGAACCTGGCATCATTAATCCCCAGCATAACTCTGCCCTGAGAAGAGGTCTAATCAGTCAAAATGAATTACATTAGAAGATTAGGCTGGTAATATTCTATACTGTTTCATATTTTTTTTACAAATCCCATGGAAAGACCAAATCCAACAATGGACTGATTTGACTGACAAATATTGCCTGTGTATCCAAAGCCTGATATCTTGTCTCTTTGTGCCATAGACAGTACCTCCAGGATTTCACGACAGCAACTATTAACACAAATTCAACAAATCCCAGTGAATTCAGCGCGACTTTTTTACAATTTTGACCTATCATTGCCGTTTCGCGTCGTAACTCGGCTTGTCACTTCCTTGTTTACAAGATGCAGCAGACACCAACGTCTCACATTTGCTGACAAACAAAAAAGGACTGTGAAACACAATATCAGTAAACAGTAAACACAGATCTTCTTTACCAAAGCGGGCGTAAAATAAGGATGGCTAACGCATGCAAGACATCAGACGAGACAAATCACCGTGACACAGGCTGCTGCGTATATGTGTGTGTGTATATATATAAATAAATATATATATATCAGGGGTGTGCATCTTTACTGGTCTCACGATTCGATTCAATTACGATTCGATTTCTCGATGTATCTCCTCAAGGGTGGGAATTTCTAGGCACCTCATTACGAGTATGAGTGCTATGATGCGAATGTAAAATAAATAGGATAAAGATGTATTTTTCTCACAGTGTGACTACTTGGTACTTTTAAACCAAAGTATTTCAAAGTAACAACAATCCAAAGAAGTAGGTAGTAATGAAATGCAGATATTTAATGTTACTTATACTTATATAAATGTAGCTAACATTGCATAGCATTATTACATTATTACAGCGTTATTACTGACCTCTGCTGCTGCTATTTTCATTTCTGAGGCTGCTGTTATTAGTATAGAGTCAGACACGTGTTGAACTATGCACTTTACAATGATCCAGCCAAACCACATTCACTCCACCTTAATATATCTGTTCCCTTTTTTGTCTTGTCTTGTAAGCTGATTATTGTAATCTTGTATTGCGCACCATAGACATTGAGAAACGGCTTTTGGTTCATTGTGTACCTGATGTGTGGATGAATGAGTTGAACTAGCAGCCAAAAAGCATCCTGCCCAGCTTTCAGACAGCAGTCTGAAGAGGAGATGTTAGCTAACGTTAGCGCTAACTGCCTTAACTTATCCAGCAGTAGGAAAACAACAGACACAGACACGCTGTGACTTACACTGTACATTTACTGCCAGACTGAAACGTAGCCCTCATCTTTTCCTCTCCTCCGCTGCTTTCACCGTCACCTACTGCCGTCTGTCACGTAGCTGTCCTTTGAAGAATGAGGAGAGGACGCTAGCTAAGCGCTACCATGTTGCACCGTGTGCGGGTGAAAATCATTAACGTTAGTTGCTCATTGATTTTATTGATCATGTGAAAGTTTAGTAGCGGCAGTTACTCATTCAACAGCTGCCTGTCGGTCCAGACGGTCCAGAGCTGCACTTCCGCATTTCTGAGTCCCGCCTCTTTTGTACCGTCAACATTACGTTATCAATTAACCTCTAGTTAATCGATTATTAACATTGGTGAATCGATTCATAATCGCCCAAGTCCGCATTGCGATGCATCTAAAAATAAATCATTTTCCACACCCCTAATATATATCTATATATATATAGATATATATTGGGTGTGTTAAGTTGCATTTTAAATAAAATGTAAAAATGCTTTATAAGTGTACTTACAGTTTTTCAGTTAACCTTTTTGTCTACAAGTAGAACAGAAATGCTACCTTTGTCACTAAAGTCCCATTAATTCCAATGCTAAACTGATAGTAGTAAGGATGTTATAGCATACCCATGAATTATATTCTAAATCATTTTTATAAGAAAATGGGTTTTAAGCAGAATGAGCTATGTTTTCAATTTTCTTCGGATATGGCAAAAAATGAAAAGGATTAATGAGCCAAAAAATGTTTCCTATCTGCTGCTCATGCACATTTTTACTACACACAGCACTGAACCTCCGACAGCAGAGCCGCTCTGGTTTACTGTAGCCCTGAATGCATGACTCATTCTCTATTTTGCACCATCCAACATTAGTCTCTAACATCACTTTATCGCTGGTTTAATTATTATAATTTGATGCAATATTTTCATCACACTTAACTCTTAACAGCTGCATAAACAAACTAAACACAGAAAGGCAATGATAAAGCCATATATAGTGCAGTGTCCTGACTGGTTGGTATTGCTGCTGCCTCTCTGCTGTCTGCCTCCACCTCCAGCTCTCCTTCCTGTATCGATCGAAATGGAAAAAGTTACCTTTAAAAAGTACATATCACTTGTTTCCCTTTGTACTAACATTTCCCAATTTAATGGTCATATACTGGTACATGACATGATACAGAAAGGTCATCTCTAAAAATATCCTCCATTGAAATTCATTACATGGAGGGCATGGATGAACTGATTCTGATTTCCTAGAGGGGTTTTGATGCACATAACACAAGCTTTAGCTTTGTCATAAAGAAAATCCGGAAAACAGTTGTTTGAGTTTCATCATCTAATCATCTCTGCTATCCTGGCCCGCCTCCCCTCATCTGACGCTGATCCCCCTGCCTCCATCAGACTCTGTGAGACTGCAGTCTATTCTGTAGATAAACCAGACACCAAGGTAACGTACATCATCTATTATCTTTAGGTATATCTGAATATAGTGCACTCACTGCAGTCACTGTAACCTATTTAGGTAACATTATATTGTAGTACATCAAATTAGATTCAACTTCATTGTCATTGTACAGATTTCAGTAAAATGAAATGCAGTCAAGCATCTAACTCTCATTCTTATGACTTGTATGATGATATGATATAAACTTGCAATTAAAATGTTAGACAGGCACATGATGAGAAATGAAATATGTTCCTTAATAATCAGACTCCTAAGGTGCTCGGGAACGTGATGGTAGCTCTCAGAGTTTTTGGCTCAGTAACGTGGGTCGCGTCAATGGGAAACTGGTGTTTGTTTTTTTCTGTTTTAAAAGAAAAACAAGTGGGAATCCTTACCCACAGAAATCATAATGCAGCATTGCTCTTTTTGAACTCAAATTGAAACAGTTTTTTTGAGGGATCAGTCATGCAGCCATGAATGATCTTGTGCTTGTCATTGAGTTTTATGACAATTTTATTGTTTGTTGTTATGAATAGCAGAAGTTGGAAGCAGACTCAGACAAGTCAGCCGTAAAGGGAGTGGGGAATGGTGATAGCGTGGGAATGGGAAGGCAGAGGGTGGCTGGCAGTGACTGAAGTTGACCAGAACTGGCTGGATGGTAGAGAGAAGTTGGTTCGTTGAACAGAAGCAGGATTTAAGCAGGTAAGTGGTCAGGTGAGCTGGACCCTGAAGCAAGAGACACAAGATTAACTACAGAAACATTCACCAGGGGCTCTTCTCTTCTGGATAAAATAGGGCGAAGCGTCTCCTTATTAAAAGAGTTAATTCACTGATTATTTAAATCTCCCGACACGCCAACATGATCAGTCAGGATCTCATGGTAATTCCTGTTCTGTGTTCTTTGCACATCCAAAACATCTCACACATAGTCCAGGTTCAAACAGTGAAACTTTTTGGAGTAAAACAGCCGTCCTCCTGATCAACACAGAGCTCCATCAGAGCTGTCTGAAAACAAAATATATAAGAAGGTAAAAGTTGAATTCTGTTTCCTTTGGAGAGTTTCCTCTGTCTGTCCTGTCACGTTTATAACTACAGGTTTTAGTTTTGCTGCTTAAATGCGTTTGCTGTGACATCACTGCGTGCATGGAAAGATTTATGAATGACTGACAGCCCCTTTCTAATCATTAAAGAACACACTCATACATCAATAAAACACACAGGATGAAATCACCTGGAAAGCTACAGGGACCAGTAGAGGTGGAGTGAAATGTCCATGTGGGTGCGAGTCTCTAAATCTGAGAAAATAATTAGTTTGTGTGGGTGGTGTGTGGATAATTCATGTGTATGCAGATTCAGATAATGCCAGAGCTGATCCGTGCATCACACCAATTCAGCTGCTGGTGAAAAATCGTGACATGGCGAGTGCAAACACCTGCTGACGTCAAATTATTTGGTTATATCAAAAAGAAAATGCTTTGCATTCCGCACTAATTTGGATTTTGTGTTGTCATATATTAATCATAGTGCTCATTATGTAGTCTGTGAATGTGCAAGGGCTGAAAATGAGCTCTTGTTTACAGGAAAAAGGCACACAGCCAAAAAGCCTGATAGTAAGTTTCTGAATTTCAGTGTAGTGCATAGTACTGTAATCTGTGACTGTTGTGGTTGTTGTCACAATGTTGACAGACATTTTGCCGACAATTGGTCTGCTCATCCGACAGAGATCATAGCGGCAGGCTATAACAAAGCAATGGACAGATGATGCAGTTGTGCCACACATCATATTTATTTGACGTTGCTTTAAAATGGCGGTCCTGAAGCAACGATGTCTTGTTAGATGCTTGTTTCCTCAACCCCGTCTCTTCCTTGACTCTTCCACTCGCATCTTGGGTGGGAGGGACTAAGATGCGAGGCGAGGAGTCAAAGAGGTACAAACTGAGAAATGAGAAAGGTCTCAGGTAATGTACTAGTAGACTAGAGATTTCACGAGGAAGGCCTGACAGGAAACTTCCGAGGTAGCTGACTGAACAATCTGGAAATGAGTGACTGAAGAACCGGGGTTGATTAACTGCTGGGCTGATGAGAGGCAGGTGTGAATAATCTACGGGTAACCGGTAGCCAGGAGGGAGAGTGAGTCATTGCCTCGCCAAAAGCGCACAGACTCAAAGAGACTGACAAAACACACAGGGGACACCGGGGAAGGAAACATGCAGGAAAACTAGGGTGATGGCTGTGACAGTAAGTATTTTCTTGTTGAGTTTTGTGCATATTTTAAAGGTCCATCTATATTAGTGCATTGCAAACTAGTTTAGGCTATAAATGCTATGGTATTTTATGTGTGTCAAGCCAATAATGAGTATGTACAGTATAATAAATGTACCTATTATATGTACAATGTAAATAATAAACTAGTGTGTAGTATGTATATTGTGCAAAGTGTCATCATCAAGGTCATTAAGGTCTAATCATGTTTACAGTTTCTATGTAAGTATCTTTAAACATAATTTTAACACTCACCAGGTGAGCAGAGAGGGTCCAGGACCACAGCTCCCAGTGAGACCCGTGAAAGATGAAGTAATAGGTAGAAGATGAAAGGGATAAGGTAATCTGGGATTAGGCAGCAGGATAACATTATTTAGCTCAGTTTTCTGCTCTGGTTTCATTTGAAATTATAATTTGCTACTTAACCAAAATACTTTTTTACTAGTATTCTGCCTGTTGATTAGCTCGGATTCATTGGCAGAAAAGCCACTAAAATTAACTTTGTTGCTGCTGTATTCACTGATGTTCTGTTTAAATCCTAATCTCACACTAATAGTATACTTAATATAGAGAATGGCCACGGGATGCAATGCAAATGGAACTGCAGTAATACCAGTTGGTTGTTAATCTTCAGTGTTTTTACTACTTGTTTGTGTGTTGACTCAGTTATATGATAGTTTTGGAGAATGTGGTGGGGTTATAGACTGTGTTATCCGAGAAAGTGTTTCTGATATATTCCGCCCACTTCTCAACTTGACAAACTACAGTTACAAAATCACCACAGAAAGAACCCATTGTAAATAACAATTATAACATCACAACATGATATCAATATATTTCTATCATTCTCATTATTATCTAACACTGTACAGGGGTTTCTATTTCATGTACCATTCTACAAATTGGGATTTACTTCAAAATTCTGTGTTTGTGATGGATCTCCAGTTCAGTTCTGGTAGGCCGGTCTCAGCCTCTTTATTCCCACACAACCCCTGGTGGTACAGTACTGCAGTGTTTTCCATAATGCATATGTGGTGCATATGTTAGCCAGGATAGGACTGTATGTATTACATTTTATTTGATTAAGATGACACTCAACGTTGTTGATTTTGTTCTTGCATAACAGGCTATTGAATTGTGGTCACTGAGATCATGCATGCCTGTGGCCAAGGACCGTTTCACTGTGGTCTAAACACTGAAAATTAAAAATTAAATGGTTTATGTATTAAATGTGAGGTTAATGCTGTAAAATGTGAACCACCAAACCATCAAACTTTAATAGACTGTAAAAAAAGAATTACTAATGAACCATTAGCCACTGATTTTGCAAATTGTGCTGAAGATTGAATGAAACCACACTGTCGAACCACCACCAAGACAATGTACTGTACATGAACTAGTGGCCAGCACATAAACAAGACCCAAGGGTCTGAGGCAAGCAGCTTTACCAAAAACCTATCTTTTAGAGTCATTAAGGGTCTTACCGAGCATGCACAGCTCCCTGGATAGGAAATAAGTGAGCTGTAACAGAGAGAGGGAGCACAGATAGTTTAGAAAGAACAACAATCAAACACTTCAGTATTTTAATTATAAGACAGCCGACTAAAAATCATAGAGTAAAATGTCATCTGGTGTGGTTTCATAACACGTATCACTTAATGGAACAAACCTAGAGGTTTTGCATGTTTTAAATTATTTACTATAAATCAGTGATGCTGCCCAAGACACACACCATTTTGAAAACCATGCTGCTTTAAAATTTTAAATGTATTTTGTCATATTTTGTTTCCATTCCTTCATTCAAATCTGTATTCATTTTTGTCAGTTACTTTATTGTTGTGATGTACAGCATTGAAAAATGTTAATGTAACATTGCAAGAATTTATGTTCATTGTGGTGTAAGCAAGTTTTAAGACTCTGCTAATGATTTTTTATACTGTACAGAGATAAATGGAAACCAATGGCTACATTTTACTGAGTCTAAAGGTTTACAGCCTGCACTTGAAAATGGGCTAAAAAATATTAAGAATGTACAGCCATGTATCTACGAATTACGTCCATATTGGAAAATACTGCACCTCGCAATTAACACTCAAGGCCAATGTTTCAACCTGGTAACACGCCAAAGGGTGCAAAAGACCCGCCGAGCCACCAGAGGATACCGTGTCAGTATCACGTCTTGCCTTGCCTACTGGGCAGGTCTATTACATGCTTTGGAGTGATACTGGGCTGCAATGTTAAGTGCCAGTGTAGTGGATGGATCTGTAGCTCGTCTTACTTTCATGAAGAAGATTGGAGTTTACAACCATCAAAAGTAAAAGTTAACTTTTACCTTTTATTGAGCTTCTCCACTTGCTAACTCTAAAGCCTGGTCTTTTCCTAAATGTAACCAAGTAGTTCTTGCCTAACCGAACCTACATCAAAGAGTGGCAAGATTCATGATAATAGTCAGGGCTTTGACAAACTATGTATTTTAATATTTTGTTTGGAGGACTAGTTGGTACAGCAACAGTATAGAAGTAAGAGTTGTTGGGGACCACAGGTATTCTTCATATGTGTGATCTAAACTGAACTTATCACTGGAGTCATTGAACTCAGTTCTAAGAATTCACACCTCGGTGTGAATGAAGCCCATAGATCCCACTTTTAGCTACAATTTGTCAGTGACTTGTGACCCATGATATCACCTGATCAACAGAACCTCAGCACAACTTCTGGCCCATTGAACTCAACCACTGAAGCTGACAAAATCAAGAGCACTTCCAGCATGTCCTGCCCAGCAGACACACAGCAGAACCAAACTCTCTTTCCCACGGCATGTGCCTAGCTGAGACAAACTGCAAAACAGCTCAATTAACTGTGGTGGAAATTGTATATTTCCTTAGGGAGAAATGAACAAATAAAGAATGTTACAGCAAACAGTGGTCTTTGTGTTTTTTATTAAAATAAGAGACAAAGAATAACAAAGAATGATACAAAGTAACACATAGTTACAGCAACCTTAGGCATGCATACTACTTGATAAAGAAATGTAAAAAAAATAAATACAAATAATTCTACTTAATTTCAGCTATTACACTGTACACCGCAAGAACTTCTCCTTGAATAATGGCAACTGAAACTAGACATAGTGTGCTATCTGGCGGTTACCAGAGACTTGTGACTGGACACATCTGTGCACCCCATGACAAAGCAGGTTATCAGACTGCTGTCATTTGCCTCAGCAAAAGTTACACAAGTCATGGGTAAATACACTAAAAAAGTTTAGTACAAACGGTGCGAATGAAACTGCCGCAACCTTGTGTCAGTGGCTATGACACAAAGTCTGCCAGTTAACTTCACATGATTGATTGTTCCAGCGTTCTTTCCACTCATCACAATGTGTACATGTATGCTTGTATGTGTATGTGCCCCTGTATATCACATCCACCTCCGACACGTACATAATAATAACAATAATGGTAATAATAATTTTTCTACTGCACTCTGTTCATTGCACTACTGCACTATTGTCTCAATCTGTCTCTTTTTGTTCATAGTGTGTACATTGATTGTTTAGCGTATTTGATGAGATTAAATAATTAATTGGCTAGCAATTTCTTTTCTTTAATTGCTGAATGTGTTCTGTTGTTTTTATGTTATATAGGTATGTGTGCAATACAGTTTCTTTTAAGCACTGCTCAGAGGGATTCTATCTATCTATCTATCTATCTAAATTGAATACAAGTTAAATTTAATTATTATTATAAATATTATTAATA
The DNA here is from genome assembly GCF_021292245.1 of Micropterus dolomieu. Taxonomy (NCBI): domain Eukaryota; kingdom Metazoa; phylum Chordata; class Actinopteri; order Centrarchiformes; family Centrarchidae; genus Micropterus; species Micropterus dolomieu. The sequence continues at coordinate 4,187,370 of NC_060170.1, read as the reverse complement.
TAAATTATTATATTATTTAATGTAATGCCTTTTAAAACCTAATTTCCAACATAGTTATCATCTCAAAAATTGAAATCTAGAACCACTGATTGCAGTGAAGTATCTATGATGTATTCCTATAACACACCATGTTTTTTTTTTTTTCCTCTGTGTCATAGAAACTATTATAATACCAAATGTAAATCAGCTTCCTCCATCCAACAACACAACTGCAATGATTCAGTTATTTTCAGTTTAAATAACATTTGGATTAACATTAACAATTTGTGCTAGCACTCTTTTGGAGTGCTGCATGCCGGGTTACTGTTAGCTAATAAAGTAAATGTTCCTTATATATAACAAATAACAGAATGCATAAAGAAACCACAGAATGGAACACCACTGGCTGCTGATTCTCCATTTGCCCAATGCAGGAACATCTAAAAAGAAGAAAATTCTATTACCTTGTATGCAGGGACCTTTCAATTATTTCTCGAAGGTGCACTCTATTTGCAGAATAGTGCTACTCTTGCCATATGGCGCTTGAAGTGTGCTCTTCCATGCACAGGATGAATGACACTACTTACTGTATTCTTATTACCGCTCCCTGCTTTGGAGGAGGGGGGTATGGAGTGATGCCATTTATCATGCTAGACATGAGGCTCTGTTTTTATCAAATACATTTTCTCCTACAGGGAGATCGCAGTGCACATCTTTGATGCATTTTCAAATTTATTGGACATCGTTATTTATATATTTTGCTTTCAATGAGCAAGCTAGCCTGGAAACTCCCGGCACAGGAGTCACTGTCCTCGTCACTTTGGTGTCAAAAAGTATTGAGTTGCTCGTAATATGGAACATCCTGTGGGGATAAACCTTAATTTCTTCAAGGGAACATGCTGAAAATCCATAAACAAACTGGCAATGACAGTGTTTGATAGCTGGACTGCCTGAAGGCTTTGTCTATTGGAAGATTACTGTAGGTAGCCCCAGGAGATTCTATAAAAGATGAGGTGACTCTTGCATGCATGCAGATGTGACACATGCTATCCTTATGGATTTTCAATGAGAGGTAGACCATGCAAATGCTAGGCTTAGGAACCACAGTACCTAACGGGGAAATGTGTGACTTGACGCCCCTGTGATGCATCACATTTAAACAGAATATTTATACTGGAAAAAAAGGTCTCAAGATAATTATTACCTATGATTTGTCATTTAAAATGTGTAAAACAAATATTTAGTCTGTAAAATAATTCTTATTTTGTTCAGCAATCATCACTTGGTAGAGCACATTTTCAGCTGTCATATCTTGTTGAAAAATTAGGTGTACTTAGCTCAACGTGATTGGGCACCTCTAATCTATGTAATGAAAATGCACATCCCTCAAAAATTCTTAGGATTTTGTTATGATTTTTAACTATGCTCATACAAGGTAAGATTGTTTATTAGTCATTAATTTGGCTATAGCAGATATTTTTTAATCAACAATGTATGAAATTAAAATGTCAAAACAATGGGACAATGTGGGTTAAGATTATTTATTAGTCATTATACAGCACAAGGCTGCATAACAAAATTAAATTTGTAGTTCCTTCATGCTACACACACAGAATATAATTAAGTGTAGGACTATATTAAAATATGGTAACATAAAATAAAATAAAACAATACACACATTTATATACATACATACATACATACATACATACATACACATATACACACCGAACATTCCAGCTGCATTTTTTCAATTTGCAACTGGGGTGATTGTAAACAGCAACATAAAATGAAAGTTTCACCTTCACAGTAAAAAGTCTGACATTTAGGAAACAGAGTCATTCTTGACTGTGTTTGAGCACCAAGCATCATCGATGTAAAACACAGAGTCTACTTCCTCTCATCTTGCCCGAGTCTTGCACTGACAGCTTGGAACATGGACCACCTGTCGAGTGCTTGACCCGCGATGTTGATGGGGCAGGTCTTTGTAACGATGTGGGCACAACAGTCTCTGAATTCCGTTGTCATGGTGTCACAATGTTAGTGTCTTGGTCTACCACTTTGCTCCAGCGAAAATATCTCTATAAGTTGGATTATCATGACTTTTAGTACACACATCGATTGTGGTGAGTCCTTGACTTTTCCTCAAGCACCACCACCGGGTTGATATACTATATTCGATTTTGACTGAAATGTTTCAATAATAATTGGATGGATTATCTTGAAATTTGCTACACACATCCATGTTCCCATCATGAGGAAACTTTGTTGATCACGTAATTTGGTTTTAGCAGATATTTTACATTAACAGTGTATCAAATTACAATGTGAAAACAATGGGACAATGTGGGATCACTAGAAGCGATGAACCTGCAGTACTGTCCGGCCAGAACTTTACTGTCTCTCACCACTGTCATAGTGTTATTTTCAGTGGAAAATCTCTAAAAACCCACTGCACAACACCTACTCAGCACCAAACAGCAGCCAGAGTTAAAGTTAATGACTACCTGCAGAACATAGTGGAGTGTTTAGATTTAGTTTCAGTGAAAATATAGATTTTAAATAGGTAAATCTGTGGTGATAATGCTAATACTAAAAATAATGGGGTTTTTTTGCTAAATGTGAGCATAATACCAGTTGTGGACATTGACCACTTCACTCTGATACTAGGGAAGGGTGTCTAAATTTAAGTGTATAGGAAATACTATTTTTAAAAATACAAGTCAGCAATGGTTAGTAGAATTCCAGGATAAATGTCACATAAAAACTTGAAATCAATTGCACTGCATGTTTCCAACTTTGATTGTTATTTTTACATGACCATTAGTTCATTTGTAATTGTATTTATTTATGTTGAAAACAGGTTTTAATGTTTGTTTACCAACAGATTTACAGCCAAATAACTCAAACTCCATCTTCATTGAGTTAAATTTTCTCCTAACCTCCCCTGCCTATGAGACATACAGCAAAGATAAACAGTATACACAGCGATCACCAGGCAGACTCTGAGAAAAATGATGTTGAGCTCCACTGAGAGTTGTCCAACACATCCAAGGACAGGAGCTGAAGACTCATAGGTTCCTGTCTGTTTGGCCTCACACGTCCTCTAAAACAATTTGGCCTTGTTCCCACTCTCTATGGCCTTTGAACTACAGGTGCTCTTCCTCGAGGTCTGGTGCATGCGGCGGCACATTATTCTTCCTTAAAGATACGACAACCCACTGTAGATCGAAAAAAAATGAGGAGAAGGGGGAATGTCATTTATCATGATCAGGACTGCAGCTTTGACTGGCTCCGTGTGGAGGCATAGGCGTTATATGGAGGACATTTTTCAGCAGGGATGCGGTACACAATGTTCAAAGAGCTGTGGTAAAGGTGGAAGATTTGGGATGTGTTTTGACTGTTTATACAGGGGTGATCACGTCAGTGAAAAAGCGAAGTTTTAGGTGACAATATTGACAACTTCTGTGGACCTGATCTGAAAGTACAACAGGGACCTGCTACAATGTTAAAGGGGAAAGTCAGAGTTTTATTGGCCCTGAAATGAAAAGTCAATAAAAATGTGACTTAACCATTTTTGTCAACTACAGGCCACTGTAATGTACCGGTCTGTGAGTTGTATTGATTTGTTTCTAAGACCTAATGGTCCCAGTGACCCATAGAAGATGGTAGAAGTGACAGAATAGTTGCCATAATGTATCTTTAAATACAAAGCTGGTCCACAAAACATGACTGCATCACTAGTTTTAATGGTGGCAAATATTTTAACATAAGCACCCGCAATCCCTTTAAATATGTTGCTAGCACTGTCTGATACTGATACTGACTTTGGGTATTTTAGTACCCCGGTGTGAATGTATGTAATAATGTCATACTTTATCTGTAATAATTGTCATAGTTTTAAATTTTTGTTTGATTACTTTTCTGCCACTCCAGACTGTACACCAAGCGTAGCGAGAGAGACCGAGGACTAGTGAGTGTCAAGCCCGCTGTCCAGGATGAAACGACAAAGATCCAAATGTACATCAGGAAGATGGCCCCCAAAGATGAAGGGCTTATTGAATACCTCAGGCAGCAGAAACGCGAGGGTGAGGACAAGGAAGACGAAGAACCGTCATGGAGAGACAAGCCACTGCACGGCATGTACCACAGACAAATAGAAGAAGTGGCTGATATCAAGAAATCCTACCAGTGGCTGGAAAGGGCTGGACTAAAGAACAGCACAGAAGCACAAATCATGGCGGCACAAGAACAGGCACTCAGTACAAGATCAATAGAGACGGGGGTCTACCACACCAGGCAGGACCCCAGGTGCAGACTGTGCAAGGATGCCCCTGAGACAGTACAGCACATAACAGCAGCGGCAGGAAGTGCGCACATGGAACGCCATAACCAGGTAGCTGGCATAGTGTACAGGAACATCTGCCATGAGTATGGGCTGGAAGTCCCAAGGTCAAAATGGAAGACGCCTCCTAAGGTAGTTGAGAATGACCGAGCTAAGATCCTGTGGGACTTCAAGATCCAG
>NC_060170.1:4150805-4182846 GCF_021292245.1 Micropterus dolomieu | reverse complement strand
TAACAGCAACAGTGGTGCCAGTGGTAATCGGAGCACTGGGGGCTGTGACCCCCAAACTGGGAGAGTGGCTACAGCAGATTCCAGGTAAAAACATCAGAAGTCTCTGTCCAGAAGATTGCAGTCCTAAGAACAGCTAAGATACTGTGTAGAACCCTCAAACTCCCAGATCTCTGGTAGAGGACCCGAGCTTGAGGATGACACATACCACTCCGCAAGGTGTGAGAGGTGGATTTTTATTTACATATATATACACACTATGGACAAAAACAGACAGATTGAGACAATAGTGCAGTAGTGCAATGAACAGAGTGCAAAGGATGCAGTAGAAAAATTATTATTACCATTATTGTTATTATTATGTACATGTTGGAGGTGGATGTGATATACAGGTGCACATACACATACACATTGTGATGAGTGCAAAGAACGCTGGAATAAATAAGTATTATGTGTGGTGTTATGTACATGAGGTAGGTGGATTTGGTATATAGTATCTACAATATGAATATGAACAGTGTGAACAGTATGAACAGCATTGAAATAGAGAATGATGAATAAATAGTTCAAGCAGGAGGGAACTTCACACAGCTCCAGTGATCTGTTGAAGATCTGTGTGAAGATGGGGGTCAGCTGGTCAGTGCAGATTTTCAGGCAGGATGGGGAGACACCGTCGGGGCCAGGAGCCTTCCTGATCTTCTGCCTCTGGAAGAGCTGGCGCACATCCCCTTCACAGATTGTAAGTGCAGGTGAGGGGTTGGAGAGGATGGGTGAGAGCGTGGCAGTCGGGAAGGTGACTGTTTGAAGATGGTGTTGGAGTGGGGGAGAGGTGTGACTGTGGGGTTCTCACACCTACAATAGAAACCATACAGCTCATCAGCCAGTCATTTAGTACCAGCAGTGTTGGGGGATGGTCTCCTGTAGTTAGTGACAGTCCGCAGGCCTTTCCACACTGATGCAGGGTCACTGGCTGTGAAGCTGTTTCCTAGCTTTTCAGCATAGCATCTCTTTGCTGCTTTGAGTTCTTTAGTCAGAGTGTTCCTGGCCTGGTTGGACAGGACTCTGAGGTTTGCTCTGTTGAAGTCCCTGAGAACAATGAGCAGGGAGTCTGGATGTTTTTTCTCCACGTTAGTTATCTGGTCGGCCAGGTGTAGTAACGCCTCACTAACACAGGCCTGAGGTGGAATGTAAACAGTGACCAGGACAAACGAGGAAAACTCCCGCGGTGAATAAAACGGTTTACAGTTTATGAATAATGTCTCTAAGTGAGGGCTGCATGATTTCTTCAACACTGTGACAGCTGTACACCAACCTTCGTTTATGTAGAGACAGAGTCCGCCTCTCCTTGTTTTTCCTGTGCGCTCCGTTACACGGTCTGCCTGGAAAAGATTAAATCCCGGTAGGGTGCGCTGTCCGGGATGTGCGGGGTGAGCCAGGATTCGGTAAAACAGAGGGCGGCCGATCGCCAGGTGGATTGAAGGGAAGCACAGTGCAAAAACCCTGCTGTCTCAGTTTAACCAGTGCACCAGCTCTCGCCTTCCCCTTCGGCGTTTCCGGAGGATCCCAAGCAGAGCTGCCGCTCCTCCAACTAATATCTCCGGGAAAGTTCCAGGTTCGATCAGGAGCGGTGTAATAGTGTTAGCAGTTGAAAGTCTGATGTTTAAGAGCTCTTCTCTGGTAAAAGTTAACAGAAAACAGAGTTAATAGACAAGAACACAAAAAGCACTGTGGAGCTTAATCCAGAGGCTGCCATCTTGCGCGACGCAACCTTTCATTGGTAACCAACGTCACTACCTACTTAGCATACAGCTAACGGCAGCTAAGAGTACAGGCCGGTGTAGTGAGCCAGAGTAGTGATGATGAATTATATGTAGCTGCAGCTGAGTTGGAAAACAGCAGCGCCACTGATAGTTTGCCGACGCTAACACTAGGAAAGACAATGTAGGGTAGACTGCGCCAGTTTAGTTATTAACCACCTAGGTTTATTGTTATATTATGTTTACACCTAACGTGTTGTGGTGGCAGCCCGGCTAACGGTGAGTGTCCTGGTTATTTCTCCTTTTTTTTGTCTGTGATTCTGTTATCCCTGTTTTTTTCCCTGTACTCTGCCTGCCTCCCTGTGTCTCCTCCCCTGTGTGTGCTCTCTCTCTCCCTCCACTCCTGAGCCCAGCCAACGACCCGCACCTGCACCTCGTCAGCCACCTCCTCTGCCTGCCACATCTGCCAGCAATCAGCCAGTGACATTACATCTTACACCTACCACGCTAGGATTAAACCTCTGTATTGTCCTAGTGGATCGGGAGAGCACTTGCTTCCAGACACAGCAACTCAGTATCACAACTCTGTGACCAACTGCTCCACATTGCCACACTACAAACTGTCTGTAGCTGCCTGACTGAACTGTCTGTTACTCTGTCCTGGGTCTGGAAGATCAGCCATGTGTGGTGCATGGAAACACAGTAGTCTGGATGTTGTCCACAGTCCTCAGATTTTGGCCTGTAAAGGAATATATAGTTTTTAGAACCCCAGATTGGAAGGATTGGTGTAACTGGAAAGAACATTCATCAACATGATAAGATATTTTTATTGAACAGTGGTTTGTTGTTCTCCTATAGGACTTCTGTGTCCACATTACGCACCAGGTCAACAATTAAAAAGTAATAACAATAGTGATGGATTACATTTATATAGCACTTTATTTTTGACACCCAAAGGGCTTAGGGGGAAACACCAGACAAACTTTGAGACAAGTACACTAGGAAATAATATACTAATATTAAAATATATATGTATATATACACCTGTTCATATGTCGTTGGAGTCCTGATCAGAGACAATATTGCTGTCACTGTGGAAGCTCCACCATGAAAAACAAACTACATGAGTCTAACACGAAACACGTCCGTGTAGTGTAACCGATGGAAACAGGAAAATGTGGGTCAGCCTGTTTTTAGCTTTGCCCAGTGTTACCGCAGTACCACAGTTACAGTAGCTAGCCAGCTCGTTACTGAATCAAAGTCAGACTTTTTACACCTATCCAATACTAACATGCTAGTTAGATAGTGAGTACTCACGGCCGGGTTAGTTGTTTATTTTCATAATGATAAAGTTAGATGGTTTCTTACTCCTGATGTGAGCTGCTGCACTGCGCTCCTCTCCGCTCGTCACACTCTGCTCGTCCTCCAGTGGTGTCGGCAACGCGCATTCATGCGTTTTGGGGGCGAGGCTTTGGATGGAGCCCAGAAGGGAGGGGGTGGGAGTTGCTCTGTTGGATTCTTTCAAAATCCAGCAGTTTCTTGCTAGTTTCTCAAACTTACCTACCCTGCCTTTAAGGCAGTTCTGAAGGCAAAAGATGGTCCAACCCGGTATTTGCAAGGTATACCTAATAAAGTGGCCGTGTGAAATTTCATGCCATGTTTCCATCTAATTGTCATGCGAATTTTAAGCATACTTTTGAAATGTCGCAAAAAAGAGAAATTACGAAATATGTGAGTTTCCATCAGCTGGTTTGGAGTGAATAAACCAGCGTAGTTACGTCAGTTACACATGGCTGTAATAAACAAGACGTATGGGTCTTAAATAAGAAAAAAAACTAGTCGCATTTATGATGGTCATTGATCTTAGAAAAATGGAGAGAGGTCCTCATAAATGTAGGCTATTTCAAGCGGGCAAGTCGCTACCAGCCATGTCTCCGCACGTTATGGGAATATCCGGTGTTATGCTGAGAATTGCATGCACCCCCAAATAATGCTTTTAAACGCTATAATATACTTTGTGGGGTTCACCAATGGTGATAAATGATTCAAAGTATTTCTTTTATGAACGTTTAGCCGTTAATATTTTATTGCACTCACAGTAGAAGTAGCATTCATTGAGATTCAGCAAAAATATGCAGTGATAACCCCGTTTGATAAGTGGGAAGAGCAAAAGTATCTGAAAAGGACATTTAAGAGGTGAATGCATAATTCGGTAGAACAGATGATGAAGGCTACCTGCCGAGATTTGCATCTACCTCTCTTCTTAACACAGTGTTACCGGCCGCGAGATGCATGAAATTCTCAGCAGGCATGCAGAACTGCACAACCGGGCAAGACGGCGACAGCAGAAACAGCTGATCAGTCCTGAATTATAAGTTCGCTACGTCAGAACTTATTTGGAAAAAGTGTTTCCATCTCCCATTTAGCGCATTTACTCTTTTCGACAAAGGCAAAAACCACCTCAAGCGAGCGTAAATGTTTTTTAGCGAAATTAAGGATTTGTTTTCTGAATTTTGCCGTTTCCATCAACCTTTTCTAATACTTCAAAATGCGCATTAAAAAATGTTGATGGAAACACGGCTACTGTTGGTCAGTGGAATAATTTGAAAACATCTGCATAAATTTGAATCTTATCACACACTCATTCATATATGTCTGTGCTACTAGAACACGAGAAACAAAAATTGTTCCATAGCGCAGCTAGTAGTCAAAAAATCTACAGGGTCCCTTTAAGTATCCTGCCTTATTGACTCTGATCCCGGACACAAAATTTAACGAATTATTGGCAAAAAGAGGTTTTTTGTTTTACTCTCACATATCTATACTGTTCTGTTTCGTTTAAGAAAATCCCATGTCAGTCGACTGTTACTTATATTAGAGGATCCCATTCTGAATCTACATAGGTTGATTTCAGTTTACTTGAAAACACTTGTTTCTAGCAATCACATAAAAAGTCACTGTACCAATGCAAACGCAATGAGCTACAGACAGAAAAAGAAACATGTTACATCAGTGCACATCAAAGATGAAGAATGAGCTCACACTCGGTTTGACAATGCTGTGTAGGTAGAAAAGACTTCATTAAATAACCACTCCACGTGCAGGATATAGCGCAGCTCATGAGCTACGTATAAAATTTTAACTGGATCTTAATCCTCCTTGACAGTTGGCTTGTGTCAGATTGAAAGAAAAAGTGGGTAATAAGATTCAGTAACAGATACAACCGTTGTCTCGCTGTCAGCTAGAACTCACACAACCAATTTGTTTGTCTGATGTTGAAAGCCAAAATGGACTGGGCTGACAGGCTTTCACTGGATTAACAATGACAGCAGCTGGTTCCACAAGTCGGAATAAACAATTAGGTGTCGGTGCTGTGTGGTTTCATCTTTCCTGTAAAACTGCAAGGAAACACTTGAACCCCGATTTGCTTTTCTGGAGACCCCTCTTTTAGGATGTCTTTGCTTATTTTATCTACTTATTTTTTATTAGAGCAAAACATCCATTTGCAAAAGAATTCAGCCAGAACATGTGAACATAGAACTTGACTGAAAACAGGTCTCTGAGACCCAATCCAAGCTAGGTCAGAGATATTACCTCAAGATCAGTGGCTGTTAAAAATGAACATTGTTCCTAGACTGTCTCTCCTGATCTCTATTACACCAACTCCTCCAGCAATACTTCAAGGAGATAAATTGTCTTGAACGTCTTTTGTGAAGAGATAAGAAAGCTTGAATTTGTCTCAAAAATTAGCTATGCCTATAGAAGTAAGGGTGGATGTGGCCTCCCTGATGTGTATCTTTAATATTTCTCTTACAGTGGCAGATACTCATTATCATAGTCACATGAAAAATGAGAGGAGGTAAAGTTGGGAATGACTAATGGAGAACGAGAGATGAAAACAAACTATATAATATTTATCCTTGGAAAGTACAACAGAAAGACAGACAATCCTGAAATTCACTTTTAATTAAAGCACTTCACACAAGTTTATTATTAATAGGCCCTCCTGCCCATCAAGGAATTACCCCCTGTACACAAGCTGTGGGTAAAACTCTTGTAAATGGTGCATTAACACAGCACTGAGCACTGGCATCTTGTAAGAAATGGAGACATCATAGCAGTTAATGAGCTCCACATGCAATTTGGCCTGACCGATTAAACATTTTTGCACTATCTACTGCTGGAAGTTATGCTGATGCATGGCTTAATAAGATTATTGAATTGGGATCAGAATAAAAAAAAGCAGTAATAACAAATTGGGGAATGGTCTTTACTAGTGGAGGCAGTTGTGCATATTCTTCTCTGGGGATACTTCAGGCATTAAGAAACAATGGGATGTGGGTTTATCTCTCACCACAGATCAATGGCATCTGGGACAGTACAAACTATTTGTCAAACTGTGGGCAATATCAAGTTGTACAGAAGAACATTGTGTTCAGAGTCTACATTTGCTGATGCCCTTTGCCTGTTTTTATTTAGCTAGTGCTGCATGTTGACTCACATTTCTCTGACAATCGAAAAAAAAAGGTAACTTTAGTTAAATTGATTTTTTTTTTAACATAGCATTACAAACAATAATAGGGATTTCAAGCGTGGCATGCAGTAGTTGAAGAAGTATTCAGATCCTACTTAAGTAAAAGCACTAATACCACACTGTATTGAAAATGTACTTACACTGTCAAAAGTAAAAGCACTCACTGCAGAAAACTAGCCCAATAACTGCTGAACTGCACAAGCTGCTGTGTTGGAATATTTGTTTGTGGACAGTTGAAGTGGAAAAAGTTTTTCAACACCACAAACAAATATCTGTTCACTTCCATTGTATTTTTTTTTTGAACATGTTAAAAGACAAAAACAAAAAAGCAAAATAAAAACAATCAACAAAAAAAGATAATCAGCAGATGATCCAAATAACAGTCATGTTCAAAATATTGGGTTGGTTAGGTTGGTTCATAAAATTACAAAAAACTCCCCCCCCCCCCCCAAATCCTTATGCTTTTTTATTTTTTATTTGAACTGACCTTTTAGACACTTTGTAAAACAACATACCCAGATTCTGGCATGTCTTCGCATTTATAACAATATTAAAAATCCTGTATTCTTGATGTTACTGCTGACCATTTACTTTCATGCAGAAACTAATTTCCATACATTTCCCTACAGTATGAAATTCAACTTGCACAGACTTGAAACTTGTCTGAGATACAGTGAGTAATCCATCACGCTCAACAGCATTTTTGTCAAAGTTACCTTACCGTTGTATGGTAATACAATACAAAATTTTTCAAATAAGTCCACACTTATAACAGCAACATTACTGTAACTTTGACAACAATAAAAGAAGACATTGTGTTCACTCTGATGGATTTCTTAACTCATGCAAGATTCATGTGTCAAGTCTCAGTCTGTAATGAGATTTTCATACAGTAGTGAAATAAATGAAAAACAATAGCTGCAGCTGGAGAAAGACATTCACCATTTTAAAATGGTTTTCATTGAAAACCAGTGAGCTCTGCCAGCCAGGCAAGGACTTATTGACAAGAGCAACCCAGTTAATCATCTTGAAGCAATCAGTTTCCAAGAATATTTTTGCATATACAAAGAAAGAAAAGTGGAGGTAGTTTCACTGCTGGAGCCCAGGCTTGCATTGCTGTAACATACAGGAAAAGAGGACACGCATCCTTTTCTGATGCAATTTATTACATCTTACACCAACATATTAGAAAAAAACATTCAGTGAACATGTAAAGAAAAAAGTTAGCATCCATTTTGTATGTTTATACTGAATATCTGAAAATGTACACCATATCTGCATATGAACACACAGTAATTCAAAGGAGACAGGGCTGGCTGATCACTAAGATTTTTGGGTTTGTGTTGGTGTACATGTTCTTTTTTGTTTTATCTCACCCAATTATGGAGTTTCCATACCTGCTTTTATGAGCTGCCTCAGGCCTGTTCTGTGTGCACATAGTCTCTAATTAAAACTGACATAGGTGTGTGGTTGAAATCAATTTTATTTAACACAGTCCAGGATTCCACAGTCAAGGAGCAACTAATCAAAATATAAAATGTGCTTCGGAAAGCCACTTTTTTAAAGCACCTTTAAGTATTCCAGAACAAGGACCTACTTCTGGTTTATAGTCTGTCACAAGAACTGGCCCTTTAAAGGCACAATAAAATAAAAAGATATTGGCTCCTGGGTAACAACTCCATTAATAAAAACAGTGTCACATATCAGAGGGCCTTCGTAGGCCATGCACCTTACTCCAGTGCCAGCGCTGATGTCACAACCTCATAGATTTAGAGAAAATCTACCGCCTTTACGAGACTCTTGATGCACAACCACCCCTTGGAGCAGCACTGGTACAGTTGCTGCTGGCTTACCTCTGGGGTCGCACGCCACCTGGATGAGGTGAGGGAGCTGTGGATGTAACGAACATGTTAGCAACCAGCTGCCTATTTACAAATCCAGCACACGGAGCAACATTAGCATTTGTTTAGAGTCATGTTCCTGGTAACCTGCAAGTCCAATATTCAGTTTCTTTTCAGCTGCTAAATGCTCCCCTATGTTCACCAGCAGCTAACTGTGTCTGGGTAGGCAGTGTACAGTGGATTTACCAAAACTTTCTTGCTAAAAACAGCTGTCTGTGGTGGCTGAAAAATGATCATCTTGAAAAAGCAGAAGGTAGGGTTGTCACTAGAAGTCACCCTTTTCACATTACACATGTTCATCTATTGTTAATATAATTATATATATATACACTCTGAACAAAATTATAAGACAAGTACACTAGGAAATTCATTGCCTCCATTCATCATGAGCTTTCTCTATGTACAAAAAAGGCCTATTTCTCTCAACTATTGTTCACAAATCTGTTAAAATCTGTGTTAGTGAGCACTTCTCCTTTGTCGAGATAATCCATCCACCTCACAGTTGTGGCATATCAAGATGCTGATCAGACAGTATGGGTATTGCACAGGTGGGCCTTAGGGTGGCCACAATAAAAGGCCACTCGAAAATATGCAGTTCCATCACACAGCACAATGCCACAGATGTCGCAAGTTTTGAGGGAGCGTGCAATTGGCATGCTGACTACAGGAATGTCCACCAGAGTGGTTGCCTGTGAATTGAATGTTCATTTCTCTACCATAAGCCTTCTCCAAAAGCGTTTCAGAGAATTTGGCAGTACATCCAACCGGCCTCACGACCGTAGGCCAACTGTCAGGAACGTTTCAGCACAGCTCATCTGCATGCTGATCGTCCTCATCGGGGTTTCGACCTGACTACAGTTTGCTGTCGTAACTGACTTGAGTGGGCAAATGCTCAAATTCTATGGCATCTGGCACTTTGGAGAAGTGATGAATCCTAGTTTTCATTGTACAGGGCAGATGGCAGACAGCGACACCAGATACTGACTGGTTTCCGGACCCTCCCAATACAGTGAAACTGCACATTTTCGAGTGGCCTTTTATTGTGGCCAGCCTAAGGCACACCTGTGCAATATCCATGCTGTCTTGATATGCCACACCTGTGAGGTGGATGGATGATCTCAGCAAAGGAGAAGTGCTCACTAACACAGATTTGTGAACAATATTTGAGGGAAATAGGCCTTTTGGGTACTTAGAGAAAGTCTTAGATCTTTGAGTTCAGCTCATGATGAATGGGGGCAAAACAAAAGTGTTGCGTTTATAATTTTGTTTTTTGTTTGTTTGTGAAACTTGAATAATGTATTCATTCATTCCAATTCATTCCTTTTATTTTGATGATTATAACTGACAACTAATGAAAACCCCAAAATCAGTATCTCAGAAAATTAGAATATTGTGAAAAGGTTCAATATTGAAGACACCTGGTGCCACACTCTAACCAGCTGATTAACTCAAAACACCTGCAAAGGCCTTTAAATGGTCTCTCAGTCTAGTTCTGTAGGCTGCACAATCATGGGGAAGACTGCTGACTTGACAGCTGTCCAAAAGATGACCATTGACACCTTGCACAAGGAGGGCAAGACACAAAAGTTCATTGCTAAAGAGGCTGGCTGTTCACAGAGCTCTGTGTCCAAGCACATTAATAAAGAGGCAAAGGGAAGGAAAAGATGTGGTAGAAAAAAGTGTACAAGTAATAGGGATAACCGCACCCTGAAGAGGATCGTGAAACAAAACCCATTCAAAAATGTGGGGGAGATTCAAAAAGAGTGGACTGCAGCTGGAGTCAGTGCTTCAAGAACCACCACACACAGACGTATGCAAGACATGGATTTCAGCTGTCGCATTCCTTGTGTCAAGCCACTCTTGAACAAGACACAGAGTCAGAAGCGTCTCGCCTGGGCTGAAGACAAAAAGGACTGGACTGCTGCTGAGTGGTCCAAAGTTATGTTCTCTGATGAAAGTAAATTTTGTATTTCCTGTGGAAATCAAGGTCCCAGAGTCTGGAGGAAGAGAGGAGAGGCACAGAATCCACGTTGCTTGAAGTCCAGTGTAAATTTTCCACAGTCAGTGATGGTTTGGGGTGCCATGTCATCTGCTGGTGTTGGTCCACTGTGTTTTCTGAGGTCCAAGGTCAACGCAGCCGTCTACCAGGAAGTTTTAGAGCACTTCATGCTTCCTGCTGCTGACCAACTTTATGGAGATGCAGATTTCATTTTCCAACAGGACTTTGCACCTGCACACAGTGCCAAAGCTACCAATACCTGGTTTAAGGACCATGGTATCCCTGTTCTTAATTGGCCAGCAAACTCGCCTGACCTTAACCCTATAGAAAATGTATGGGGTATTGTGAAGAGGAAGATGCGAAAAGCCAGACCCAACAATGCAGAAGAGCTGATGGCCACTATCAGAGCAACCTGGGCTCTCATAACACCTGAGCAGTGCTACAGACTGATGGACTCCATGCCACGCCGCATTGCTGTAGTAATTCAGGCAAAAGGAGCCCCAACTAAGTATTGAGTGCTGTACATGCTCATACTTTTCATGTTCATACTTTTCAGTTGGCCAACATTTCTAAAAATCCTTTTTTTTGTATTGGTCTTAAGTAATATTCAAATTTTCGGAGATACTGAATTTGGGATTTTCATTAGGTGTCAGTTTTAATCATCACAATTAAATGAAATAAACATTTGAAATATATCAGTCTGTGTGTAATGAATGAATATAATATGCAAGTTTCACTTTTTTTGAATGGAATTACTGAAATAAATCAACTTTTTGATGATATTCTAATTATATGACCAGCACCTGTATGCAGGGCAGTATTCCAACATGATAACAACCCCAAACACACCTCCAAGACGACCACTGCCTTGCTAAAGAGGCTGAGGGTAACTGTGATGGTCTGGCCAAGCATGTTTCCTGACCATAACCCTATTTAGCATCTGTGGGGCATTCTCAAACGGAACGTGGAGGAGCGCAATGTCTCTAACATCCACCAGCTCAATGATGTTATCATGGAGGAGTGGAAGAGGACTCCAGTGGCAACCTGTGATGCTCTGGCGAACTCCATGCCCAAGAGGGTTAAGGCAGCTGGAAAATAATGGTGGCCACACAAAATATTGACACTTTGGGCTCAATTTGGACATTTTCACTTAGGGGTGTATTCACTGTTGTTGCCAGCAGTTTAGACATTAATGACTTTAATGTGTTATTTTGAGGGGACAGCATATGTACACTGTTACACAAGCTGTACAATCACTACTTTACATTGTAGCAAAGTGTCATTTCTTCAGTGTTGTCACATGAAAAGATATAATCAAATATTTACTAAAATGTGAGGGGTATACTCACTTTTGTGAGATACTGTGTATATATATCTATATATATATAGATATAGATAGATATATATTAGGGCTGTCCCCATGTGTGTTTTTATGCGCGGCAATTGCGAGCCAAAGGTAAACTGAACCTTATTGTTGACCATTCTCTCTCTCTCGCATGTCGCAGTTCCTCGCGGGTCTATTTCAAGTAGCGGCTGTTTAAAAATGATAAAATATTGTCCGAAATAAATTATCCGAAAGTCCCGCAAGGTGAGGACAACTCGGCACAACACTGTTAAAGCTGTGCCTCCATCTCTTCATCACGCTATGCCTACATGTGCTCACTGACGACCCAGGGTTAGGGTTACAATTTTGGATTTATTCAGGCACTTTTTTATTGGAAGTTTTTTTCTGTTTACATGTTTATTTACAACATTAAACGTTGAAATGTGTATTGTAATAGGCTGTATATTAACTCTTTGGGAGAAAACTGGTAGTTCTATGTAAAATCAGATGTTGATGATCCTCGTTTCACTGCGAAGCTTCGACTGTGAGATTGACAGTCGAATCAGGCTCCGCCCATCGAAGCATCGAATCTTTTTGATTATTTGGGGTCAGCCCTAATAAATATATATATACCAGGTTGGACTACTGTAATGCCCTCCTCGTTGGGATCCCTGGCAGGAGGCCTAATATGCAAATACGATCATATCACTCCGGTCCTGAAATCCCTCCACTGGCTGCCCATTCAACACAGAATCCAGTACAACATCTGTCTCCTCACCCATCAGTGCATACATGAAACTGCCCCTGCCTACCTCAGTGAACTCCTCACCCCACACACCGCCTCACAAAACCTCCGCTCCTCCACCTCTACCAACTGCCTGCACCAACCAAGGACTAAACTCTCCACTATGGGAGACAGGGCCTTCCAGGCAGTCGCCCCACGGCTCTGGAATGCCCTCCCAGAGACCCTAAGGGCCCCACAAACTGTGGAGGTTTTTAAGAAGGGCCTAAAGACATTCCTATTTCAAAAGGCCTTTCAACACTCATGATTTTAATTTTATTTTTGTGGTGTTTTATTGCTATTTGTTGATTTTGTTATATTTTGGGAACTGTTTTTAACCCCCTGCTACTGTAGCACTTTGAGATTTCGTTGAAATGTAAAGTGCATTATAAATAAAATGTATTATTATTATTATTATTATATATATAATGTGTTCCTTTCCTTTTAAACGTGCTCCTATGTTAAAACTCCCAGTTAACAACAACAACACTTCATATACTTCCTCTGGTTATAGTAGTGTGGATTAGGTAGTAATTACTACAAACATTCATTCAAGATGGGGCTGTCTATAGTTGCCTCGGATTTAGGTGCGCTTTGTTTTGTTTTGTTTTTGTGTTAACTCAGTTTTTATCTCAGACTTTTATTCATCTTCTGTTCTGTGCTTCACGGAGACGTGGCTGTGTGGATCAATACCGGACTCCGCGCTGCAGCTGGTTGGCTTCCAACTCTACAGAGCGGATCGCGACACAGAGCACTCCGGCAAAACAAAAGGTGGGGGTGTCTGTTTGTTTTTATATTAACAATGGCTGGTGTACTGACGTGACAGTGATTCAGCAGCACTGTTCTCCTGATCTGGAATATTTTCTCATTAACTGTAAACCGTTTCCTCCCCCCGTGAGTTTGCTTCATTCATTCTGGTTGGTGTTTACATTCCACCACAGGCCAACGCGCACGACGCACAGCGCATGCTGGCCGACCAGATACTGTGTGCGGAGCAGACAAACCTGGACTCCCTTGTCATTGTTCTTGGTGACTTTAACAAAGGAAACCTCAGCCAAGAACTCCCCAAATACAGACAGTTTATAAAATGTCCAACCAGAGAGGGGAACACTTTGGATCACTGTTACACCACAGTAAGCTGTACCTTCCCCGTCCCCATCCCCGTACCCGTCCCCATCCCCTGCACTCCACTGGGACACTCTGACCATGTCATGGTGCACCTGATTCCTGCATACAAGCAGAAAACTAAAACTCTGTAAACCTGTAGTGAGGATATCAAAGAAATGGACCAGTGAAGCTGTAGAGGATCTTCAGCATGCTTGGACTGCACTGACTGGGATGTTTTCAGGACTGCTACCAACAATCTGGATGAGTTTACAGAGGCTGTGATGTCCTACATCAACTTCTGTGAGGACAACTGCATTCCAACACGCACCAGGGTGAGTTATAACAATGACAAACCCTGGTTCACAGGTAAGCTCAGACAGCTGAGGCTGGAAAAGGAAGACGCATTTAGGAGTGGGGACCGAGCAAGGTTTAAGGAGTCAAAGTACAGGTTTAGCAAGGCAGTGTGAATGCTAAACACCAGTTCTCAAGGAATGACTCTGCTTCTGTCTGGAGAGGATTCAGACAGATCACCAGCTACAAAACTAAATCCCCCCACTCCATGAACGACTCATGCCTTGCCAACGAGCTGAACCAGTTTTACTGTCGCTTTGAAAGACAATGGGACAGACCTGACACCATCCCCCGTCACACCACTGACCGGCCACAGTCCACCATCTCATCCCCCACCTCCTCCCCCTCTCTGACCATCCTAGAGAGGGACGTCAACAGACTGTTCAGGAGGCAGAAACCTCACAAAGCAGCTGGGCCGGACTCTGACTCCACCTGCAGGTGGATCACAGACTTCCTGACGGACAGGAAGCAGCACGTGAAGCTGGGAAAACATGTCTCTGATTCCAGGACTATTAGGACTGGTTCCCCTCAAGGCTGCGTTCTCTGACCTCTGCTCTTCTACCTGTACACCAACAGTTGCACCTCCAGTCACCAGTCTGTCAAGCTCCTGAAGTTTGCGGATGACACCACCCTCATTGGGCTCATCTCTGGTGGGGATGAGTCTGCCTACAGGTGGGAGATTGACCATCTGATGACCTGGTGCAGCCAGAACATTCTGGAGCTTAACGCTCTGAAGACCGTGGAGACGGTCGTGGACTTAAGGAAGAGCCCAGCCCCACCCTCCTCCTGCTGCCACTGCCAGGGACAAGGGCAGGCTGCAGCGTATCATTCGCTCTGCAGAGAAGGTGATTGGCTGCAATCTTCTATCACTTCAGGACCTGCACGCCTCTAGGACTCTGGCGAGCAGGAAAAGAGCAGGAAAGATTGCAGCTGATGCCTCCCATCCCGGCCACAAACTGTTTCAGACTCTCCCCTCTGGCAAGATGCTGCAGCACCTTGTTATTTTTATTTTTATTTTTTTATATTGTCAGTTGTATTATTTTTCTCTATTCTTCTGTTATAACTTGCATTTGTTTATTACATATTTATGTATTTCTACATCTATTTATGTCAGCTGTATGTCTGTCTGCGTGTAGCACCTTAACACCAAAGCAAATGACTTGTATGTGTAAAACACTACTTGGCAATAACGCTCCTTCTGATTCTGATCTCTGGATTACCATGTGTGGCCCATTTTCAAACTATTCAAATACATCTCATGCTGCTACAGTAAAAAACTTATTGTCAAGATGATGTGGTTTACATTGAGGGTTTTTTATTGAACAGGTGTCAAGTGTGAAATGGCCTGATGAAAAGCTCTCTGTGACTAAGTACCTCCATAACTACTTAGCAATTCTCCTGTCTGATGGTTTCATTGTATGCTCAAACGGAGCTGAATCATAGTTCTAGCTCATATTTCTCTTTCACTCATGTCAGAACTGCCTGGGCAGAAATGTGTGTCTTTTTGATGATCACAACTATCAATACTAAATACTTGCTGTATCAAGCCAAGATGAACAATTAATTAGATTTTGCTCAGAAAGACGTCCACCAAAAAGATGAAGCCAATCAGCTTGCCTCTGCGGCCAAGCTGTGAGAGAGTAGAATACATAACAAATGGTGCAGTGGTTTTCTGCAAGCAGGAACCCATCCACAAACACCATTGCTGCCTTTTATCCGTGGCATTTGGCAAACACACAAAGAATGTTTTTCCTCCAAGGTACACCTATATGAGATAAATAGGAAGTACAAGATCCATTACCAAACACGACTGCACTGTTAAAGCAGTCATTTACCACAAGTTTGTTCCTCATTACTGCTCAGAAATAAAGGATCCATCTGCTACATGAGCCAGTGATTCAGAAACAGAGTGATTGTATTTTCAATTTGCTTATGTGATTCTTCAACAGAAAGGACTGATAAACACACACACTTAAGTTTCAAGCAGCAATGTAGATGTGTACAGTACCTACAGTTCTTCCATGCTATAAAACAATAATACAATAAAACACTTCATTTATGTAGCTCCTTTCTAACAGTTTACGAAGTGTGTTAAAAAAAATGAAAACTACAAATTAAAATGCTAGAGTGCAGGACTTGCGGGACATAAAAAAGAACATCTGTTACATTCAAGCCATTGCCAAATGAGTTCACACAATGCTGATTAAAGGTTCACTGGATAACTTTTATAAAAATAACTTTTGGGCATATTTGCTGAAACTGTCATTATATCCTGACAGTAGTACATGAGAAAGATCATCTGTAAGAAATAAAAAATAAAATATCTGGTTTCTCTAGCTCCTAATACCATTTGCAAGAATCCACTACGACCACATTAAAACAACCAGTCAGAGCCTGGAGGAGTCTCTTACGTCAGTCACCTGCTCCACACGGAGCTTTGGGTTCATTATGTTTGACATAATAAAGGCAATTCAATTGAAATTGAAAGGAGTTGATGCAACTCTCTCTACGTCGCTGTGAAGCTACCGTAGAGACGGAGTAGGTTACAACAACGGATGGGAAGGGATGTGGACCACACACATACTTATTTAACTGGGGTTACATCCAGGTAACATCTGTTTCACCTTGTCTCATTATTGAATAAAAGACAACTCCAGCATTTTGTAGTTCTTTTGGTCCCAACTTGGTGTCTCATCCGTAGCTCCAATATGTAGTTACATTTTTGGGAGACATCACAGCTGTGATTACATGATGACTAAGGTTTGGTTTGGTTTTTAAGGACACACACTCCAATAGGACTTTGAAACCAGAAGCCACGGGTTTGATCCTGTCTCACACTAACTGTCATGGTTGGTTTGTTTTAGCCGACCACAATCTTTCCCTAACCTTAACCAAGCAGTTTCCACTTAAACCTAACAGTGGCAGACCAGAAAAGCTGGTGTCATTTTGGAAGGCAATGACAAAAGACCCATTTTGTCATTGAGGCATGTTTGCCTATCTCATAAACATACTAAAGTCATGTTGTAACATGAATACAAACATTTTTTCCCCCCAAAAATAGTAGAAGAGTATTTTTTACATGTGTACAGTTTGTTGCACATTCCTCTGTCAGGTTAATGGCTGTGTTGAATACCTGTAGAAGGTATTTGTATTGGGACTAAAAGAGCCACATCCTCTGCCAAGGCCACACACTGCTGGCAAAGTTTAGACTTCCATTTTGTGTTAATTTTTCCTTTAACCAAGGCAAACAGTTTGAGCCACAATATCTTGCATTCAACAGGCATCGAGGAATGTATCACTGAGTCATGTTTCCATTCCAGTGCTGTGGGTGTAGCGCTGGCTCTTTTTTATCCCGTAGTCATTCCTTCTCTTGTTTTGGTATTTATTCTGAGGAAGAACTAGCTGTAGTGGAGAGACTGCGGTGATGAAGGGGATTAGCTGTATTTACGCTCCCAGATGTTTGTCTTGGAAGTGAGTAATCACCAATGAGCGCACTCCAAGATGCCAATCCTGAGGGGAGGTAAGCCCAAGACAGGGGGGGATCTTAGCATTCAGAAAAGAAAAACAAAAAGCAGGGAAGTCTTTGATGGGATTAGAGTCAAGAGACAAACACCAGGAAGAAAAAGCGGAGAGGCTTTATCTGTGCCATTTCTCTGAAACCACAGAGCTCGCTTTGTACACCTGGTAATTTGTTGATACAAAAACCACATCTTTGGCAAGTAATTATAGCCCTTCAATCACTTTCCTACAGACTGTTCCCCATCGCTGTTAGTTTAAAAGCTCCTCTGGGGATTGTAGTCAGAATGCATTTAAATTCTATTAACCCAAATCACGTATCAGGGTATGAACAAAATTGTTGTGATGCAAGGACAAAAACCAGGACCTAAATAAATAATTACACACCTAAATTCCAAAGCCTATCAGCATTGGCGAGTTAAGCCTGGCTCACTCTGATCCAAACCCATTTCGACACCCGTCAGTTAGCCCAGAAACAGAGGAGGGAAGAGAAAAACAGACAGTGTTGATATAGAGTTCACGCTGTGCTGTGGATGGTCTATTCTGCTGGGCCCCCAGCTGTCTCTCTTGGTTGATCTGAGCCCCCCAGCTGGGGTGACCACCAGGCTGCTGTTATCAAAGCCATCTGATGTCTCGCGCAGTCGGGACTATAGAAAGCGTGCGTGTCCTTTTGTGAATAGGTCCCTTCAGTCGTCATTCAAATGAGATGTGTGCGTGGCATGCCAATTATTTCCATTCATCTGGCCAGTGTGACAGATAATACTTTAAAAGCTGCTTCAGTGACACAAAATCATGTACTGAATGCATTTCCCAATTCCAGGGAAAGACTGATGTAACAGTACTGCGGCATATTAAGTGTGGGCCGCTGCTTCCACAAGCGGTTTGAAGTGTAGAGAAATGTGACATGGAAATGGGGATCTTAGAGAGGAACTGCAGTGAAATGTCGCAGCAGGCGGAGCAGTTACTTACAGGCCATCGGCTGGTCTGTAAAGGTTACAAGCAGAGGCGTTTTACATATGGCAATTCTGCAATGACTCAATGAAAATATTACAGACTTTTGACCACATGTGCTCATCTGATTTAAATAATAAACATTGTTTTGAGTACTGAATGATTATGTATAACTAGTGATAGATTCTAGAGTAAAGCACGAGTATCAATGGTTGACTAAATGTGCTGTTACTTTCCGCCTCTACTAAACAGTTTAGACTAGGGGTTTTCAAAGTCAAAGCTTTTGAAAAGGGCGCCCCCTCACACCCCTTTAGTTTACTTCTTTAGTTTCGCTCAATTCCTGGATACCTATGATCTCATGATGATGTTATTTGATCCCATAGACATTCAACAATTGAGCCAAGATACCTAATATTGCATTTTGATGTAATGTCAGACTACAGCAAATACATAAAAAGGCATTTATTAGCTTCTGATTCTGGGAAAGTGGGATCTCTGAACTAACTTTGAAAACCTCTGGTCGAGACCAACTCTGTGGTGAGGATATTGTTGAGATGAGATCTTTCTGTCCTCTGTTGCACACGGGCCCATAATAACTGTGCTGTTATAGTCTAAGCTTCTATAGACATTTAGGGCTGACTAACAGCAACTGTACCACTCTAAACAGCATGCATATTACCATGGCTATGACTAAATACTGGCACTTTACACACACACATGGGGAAAGCCTAGCACCTGCACAGCCCCTTTCTTGACATGGCCTCCCTCTTAATGGATTGTAAATGTCCTTTTCTGGCTGCCAAAGTTCTGCTGGTCTCCATATCTTTCCAGCGAAGACTCTGACACACTATCAGTGGTTGCTTATAGACGGTCAGGCTCTGACGACTACCCACACAAGAAACTTAGTAGATACAATCAACATTAGCTTTCATTTAGAGTTGTGTTTCTGCCCACCTGAAATCCAATGTTCACTCTCTTTTAGCAATGTTTTTGGTCTCCACCAACTCCTGAGGGAAATATCTGTCTCTTTAGTTGCTAAATGTTCCACTACGTTCACCAACTAGTCTCTAACTGTGTCTGTCTGCTGGCTGGTGCTGAGCATGTAGTGTATGATGGGTTTATCAGGACTCAGGGGACCTGAAGAGTCTGTGATAAATGTGGGTTCATCATTAAGAGCAGCAACTTTTATTTTACACTGTGATTTTCTATTGATATAAAATTATGGATTAGTGCAGCTTTGACACAATTGATTTGAATTCATTTCCCCCAAAGTTTTAATGTTGGAAGCAATATGTTGTGGCTCGTTACCAACACTGTTGTTAAATCCCTGTTGTCTGAGCTTATGTTGCTCCATAAATGTACATAAGACATACAAGGACATAGAGACCTACAGTGTATTGACCCATAGCAAAGAACAACATCAGAGGCTTCACACCTCACTGTCTGTCTATTGACTGTTTGCTTTGCTGTCCATGCTCCTGAAAATCATTGTTGCTTTGAACTGAGGGGCCGAGTTGCCTCTGGAGTTGCTCACATGAACGTTAGCTTGAGAGATATACGACTCTGCTCTGAATCAGCGATCTGTGGAAACAAAGCAAGCTAAACCACTTAAAGTATCATCAATCAAAGTGCATTAAAGGAGGAAATCCGTAACAAAGCCTCAAGGTCTCAGTCTCCACTTTCACACTCCGAACCGTTTGCTAGAAAGGTGAGAAGACCTGACTGCGCTAATTGAGGCTGGCACTATGTTGGGACATCAGAAGTATTTCCTCCATCTGGAGATGGATACAGTAGAATGAAACACAGTATCAATCCACACCTACTCAGCAGGGCATCCTGGAGACATTAGTCCAAAGTTAATTTGAATGACTGTACAAACCAATGGCCAGGTGCATAAAACCACAGGATGATCATTATGCCGAGGCTCATTTCCTCCTCTCAACAGCTGGTCAACTGATACTATAGCCACCCAGACACTAGAGGAGGTTCGGCACACGCTGGGCTGAATCAAATAAGCTGCAACATGCACTGGATCTGTGCAGAGGAGAATGTCGCAATGCTTTGAATAGTAAACCCAATTCCAAACTGTAAATTGACAAAGAGTAATCCCCCCAATTCCAGGGAAAGATTAATGCAACATTTCTGTGGCATACTAAGTCTGCGCTGTTATTTACTAAACTGCAAGAGCTCGGGAGTTATTGCACAACTATGAGAAGGAAATCAGGTTATTTCTGCATGAGAACTATATTCAATCACTGACCTTTAGAGCACAAAAAGGGAGGGCTATACTATCCTCCCATTCAAATGAACCTGTAATAGAGAGCCCTGAATAAAAGATGGATGAGATCTGCACTGAATCTCACTGCCACAGAGAGCTACGTTGCTCTGATCCTGCTATCACAAGAGGCAGTGCAGCGATCTTTCTCTGTTACTGTGTGGAGCAAAAGAGAAGAGGAGGATTCAGATGTTAATAATCATAATCATAATCATCAATCATAGTCATGTATCACATGAAAAAATGCATAAATAAAAAAATGTTTACATTATACATACCTATTCAGTATTTATACAATTTTATTGCTTTATAAACATAAAATATATTTTTTGATAAAGGAATTGAAATTTACATCATAATATGCAGTATTTTTTCCCCATTAAGTCTCCTCCATTGCTGTTTTAGTAGTAGGAGAAAGTAACACAAGAGTGTCCTGTATTACCATTAATTTGGGGCCTAAGAGATATTTTAGATTAATTTATGCCTTTGTGTTTTTATTCAACATATCGCTATTCTCTCTTTGGATCATTTTATACATCTGGATGCCTCAGACGCACTAAAAACAACATTACCATGTTACTCTTTTTAAGCTTAATACGCTTCATTCTAAAGAGGTCCTGCTTCTCATTCAGGTTTTTATACTTCTTCTGTTATCTAATGTAATTTTAACATATCTAGGTAGAGTATTTGTAGACTACATGAATTCAATCGAATATATGGAACCACTATCTGCACTGTTTGTGTTTAACGATGATGCAGTATTTTACATTAAAAATCAATATTTGTTTGTGGAGTCCTTCCTACCTCACCTGTTTTCACAAATGAACTAACTCAGAAAAATGATCCTGGCAAACCTTTTTTTCACCTGGCAACACCTCCCCCCCCACCTGTTTCACAGATGGAAAAAAAAGGATCTTAGAAAGATGATCCTCGCAAAACCTTGTTTTTCTTCTCAAGTCATAAACACAGGAAAGAAAACTATTTTTTTGTCAGACTTAGAAAATGGATCACCAGATTCTTTTTTTCTCACTTGGCTCTCAGGATTTCTGTAAATTATAGATAAAATATCTTTTTTTAATGATGCCATTCCAGATCGCCGCAATTAACATGGTGAGTGAATTTTTATCATAATTGGTCATCATAGTTTTACTTAAAGGCTCTGGACAATAACAACAAAAAGGAAATCTTCTGGCTGAACAGACAATTTTCATTTTGGTGAGCATCCAGGAATTTTCTATTTAGCTGTGGTCATGGAGGATCACATCACATCTGGACCACAGTGATACTGTCTAATATTTAGTAAAGAATAAAGGAAACTGATCTCAGTAATAAAAATAAATAAATCTTAGTAACAAAGTAACTGCTTTTTAGGCATTATAATGAATGAGTCTGATAATGTTACGTTGAACCATCTATTGTTGCGCATGTAACACAGTAAACAGTGAACTGCAAACCCTAGGCTATGAGCTGTTAGTCTGACTGGAAGAATAGGACGACGGTCAGTGAGACACTCTCTGTTACTATTGTCCATGGACAATAGTTTGGCAGCAGACCAAGTCTGCTAATTAAGTAGTCCCATACAATGTTAAATACAGAAGCTGCCTACAAAGGTGAGGGACTGACCAATATCTCTGAGAACAAGGTCAACATGATATCTCTTCATTCCACCCTGCTAGACATGGGGATAATCTCATGCATCTTTAATCCTGTTGTACTATACTCAGACTGAAGAGATTGGATGTAGAACACTGGAACAGAGAGGAGAGAGCACAGACTGCACAGCAATGAGGTAAATGAATATGGTAAAGCCTTGACTTTACAGCACCACCGTGAGGTTGACATTTTAAGATTTTATATAAAATGTCTCAACAACTATTGGATGGGTTGTCGTGTAATTTACCACACACATTTATTGTCTCCAGAGGATGAATTGTACTAACGTTGATGCCCTGACTTTTCATCTGCCATAATCAGGTCGAAATCTCTTTTTGTCCAATACTTTATTTATGACTATATACCTTCCAAAATACTGCACATCAGCTGTACTTTGTGTTTAGTGATAATTAGTTTTAATTAGCTATTAGTGTTAATTAGCAAAGGTCAGCAAGCTAACACACAAAACCAAGATGTTTAACATGGTAAACATTGTACCTGCTAAACTTCAGCATGTTAGCATTGTTATTGTGAGCATAGTGTGCTGACCTCCATATTTAGCTTGAGAACAGCTTCTGTAATTTCCTTTGTTTCCCAGAATACATTTTGACACCTCCAAGAGAATGAAACTGAACTTATCATAGTCAATTAAAGATGAGTCCATGAGTCAGGCTACATAAATATAGCCAGATACATTATCATCACTGAGACAAAGCCATTATTGTATAGATGGTTGTACGAATGTAATTGGTGGCACAGGTTCTGATCCCTTAATCTACAGCAGAGATTCAGGGAGGACTGCAATCAGTCACTGACATATGGAATATGCATAATTTCAAGAGATGAGCCCAATATGAGTATGAGGAAAAAAGAAGGTGATGAAAGTAGCTGAACGTATTAAACAACATAACCAGCTGTGAGTTGGTAGTATTGCAGAGATAAATATACAGCTGACAGCTGTTTTTCAAATGTGATTGATGGTTTTGATCAGTTGATGTAGGGCACGTTAGTTATGCATCCTGTATAAATACTAAAAAAAGGGCAAGTCTATTATTTAAAAAGCACGTCCTTTGGGCATTTGGCATTCTGCTTCATTGAAGCTCCTGACAGTGAAGGAAGTAGTACTCTGTCTATTCTGCATTGTGTTTCTCCATGTATATTTGTTGGCCATTGGTCCAAAATGTCTCAAAAGAAGTACTCACTCTGATTCTGAGAGACTGACAACCAGATTTGACGTTTACCACAAATACCTTACATCCAGACATGACATTAAGTCATCTACGAGGAATACAAGCAGCAGAATATAAGTTACAGTGTCATTTTTAACAGTGCTAAAATGTTTTAGAGTGCCGTCATCCTCTAACATATGCCATTTGATGGGGGCTTTCATTGAAAGTGTCTGATAGTAGCATGTGCGTGCATATATTTTCAGTATGTGGCCCCAGTGGGAATCCACCCTTAACCCTGGCTTTGTTGAAGTAGTGCTCTCCCCTCTGAGCTACACAGTTGCAGTGTTTTACACCAACACAGTTCAAAAGTGTATCTAAAAGCACAGTCAGGAGTCTTTGCTTTATGTCTGGCTTGGTGCTCTATCGCTGCAAAGGCTTTTTGCTGAATATTCTGGTAAGGATGGATTTTAGTGAAATCTGAAATCTGAATCCCATATTGAATCCTTTCAAACCCTTTATTAAACTAAAATTCAGAGAATTATTTAAGATCTGTAATTACATTTTGTTGGCTAAGAAGGCAATTGCCACAACACTTAGCTCAAATATCCTACAACGCTCTGCAGATTTGAGTGGATCTGCAGAATTGGGTGATAATTGTCTTTGGTTTCCAACAACCCCTTTTTTGATTCCTTACTGTAGTTGAGACATTGGTATTCTATACATATTTATTACTAGGTAACCAGGAGATTCCAACCACTGAAACATGATCAGTGAGAATGTTTCAGTTGGAAAGAGTCTATTATGTTTATAACCTGGTTCTCCTTTTACAGACACAGGCTTGCAAGGAGCATGTTAGCTAGACAACAGCTAAGTTTTGTGTTTGGCAACATACTGTACATATAGAATTTATGTCAAGTAGCTACAGTCTAAACATTCTGCCATTGGCAACATTCCTCATTTCAACCGATGAAAGCCCTTATGCTGCCCTTTGGTAGTGGAGCGAGGGGAGATATTGGATAATAGATTTGTTAGCTTCAAATCTGGGTATTTTTCCAACCTAGAACTGGATCCAAAAATCAACTGACTATTGGAACCAAATAAGAGAGGATGGGGAGAAGGGGAGTTCTTTCAGTTTTAGAAGACAGAAAATAAAGAACAATAACAAAAGGAAGGTTTGAACTTTTGAGCATTCAGTTAAACAAAGAACTGAAAGACAGACTTTGAAGTAAGGCCATGCTTATCTTTTATCCTTATTAGTTTTAGATGCTATGTATAATTTTCATACTCGATGAAATGGTTCAGTTAATTGTTGCAGATGTTCAACTCTCAGCTGAAATGATGCAGGCTTATCACTTTGATGCAAACTGTTATTTTTCATATACGGTCATTGGTAAATGTTATAGTCTGCTTTATTGTGACGTAGAGTGCATTGCAGCATTTTCTTTAATTGGTTGATAATTGCAGCAAACTATAACAACAAAGGGACAACCAAAAGGCACTCCAACAGAGCCAGAGGTAGACACTGATTTTTATTCTACAAGTTAGGGTCAGGTGAAGTCTCCCTCCCATTCTCCAGAAAATAGTCTGACAGCCATTACTTGAGTTCAAGCATCAACTATGACCAATATCAGTCAACAAAAGCTTGCAAGTGTTTGATTTAACTTCTCTGCTGTGGGTTCTGTGCACAATGTGACCACCATCAACTCTCACTTACTTTAAACATACTCCAGTGATGCCTTGAAATAGCTCTCCCCGGAGCTCATTTTATTAACTTGACAAATCTTCCGCCATTCCACTGCATCATCACCCTTCATAATCTCTCACAGGGATAGGAATGATATTTCCACGTGAGGCACACGGGTAGCAGGACTCTAATGGTATTAAATGATTCGTAACCCGGTTATCAATAGTAATGTCCCGCAGGAGGAGAGTTCATTGCCTCCGCTCTCTGGTACATGAGGGTTGATGCTCGAGAGCAACATGTAGCATGAAGGTGCATATTCACAGAGCAGAGTCAAGATTAGGGTCCTGTTTTTTCATGCTATGGCTGCTATGGGGCCCTGGGGCAAAAAAGCCCTGTGGACCTCTATTGAGTCCCCCCCCCCGCGACACACACATGCTCCATAAACCCATTTTGCCCAGAATCCCAGAAAGCAAACAGAATTCCTGTGTTAGAATGCTGCCTACTCCATGTG
Organism: Micropterus dolomieu; assembly: GCF_021292245.1. Classification (NCBI taxonomy): domain Eukaryota; kingdom Metazoa; phylum Chordata; class Actinopteri; order Centrarchiformes; family Centrarchidae; genus Micropterus; species Micropterus dolomieu. The sequence goes on along the minus strand of NC_060170.1, from coordinate 4,157,336 downwards.
TTGACATTTCAGTTGTTTGCATTGATTAACAATATATGCCACGATATTTTATATTATAAGCTATAAGCCGTTTTTTTCTGGCATTTTGTTATATATATTATGTTATTGCTATATTATATTGTTTCTTTGTTTTCTCTGTCTTGTTGTGTCCCTACCAATGTTTCGATCAGACCTATGTCCTTGGTGAAACACGACACTGACACCATTTTTAATCTGCATGCGAGCAGTGCTTGCAAATTGCTTTTGGGACCACTGGTCGTCTACTGCACTACAGTGGGCAGAAATGTGTATCACGTCACCTGTGACCTAATGCACATGCTAGTAGATCTCCTGATACGAACAAAATGAGAGCATGCTGATAAAAAAAAGGTCAACAAAAACAACAACTATTATTTAAGAATATACACCATGGAAGCATAACATACTGTATATAACATATATCCCTCTACAAAAAAACAGCACCTTGACTAGGCAAAAACTATACATTGCTGCAGTGATGTGGAAGTGTTTACCAGGTTGTGTCAGTTGGCCATGGCATCACTGGTGTGATAACAGATGCTGGTGGCTATGCCCAATACTGGTTGTGGTCAGAGGTGCAACAAATTTAAATCTCCCACCCCAAGACAAAGAAACTCTGCTTTAAAGCCCGGTGTAACAAGTTACAAGTTAGTGTTGTTGTTTTGCTTTAATGGTGTGTATTATCAGACATTTTGCAATTGATCTAATTACCATAAGGATATTGCCACACATAAAACATGTGGAAGTCTGGGGCCTGGGGGCAGTTTCCCTGTCGGTAATCCAGCCTTGCTCAGTCTCATAAACTGGAAGTCCAAAGTTCAATTCCATATCTTCTGACAGGATATTCTGCTCACTGAGAAAGGGTCCCTGAGCAGGATTCTGTCCTACCATCTGCTTGGTGAAATGCTGACTAGTGTGGGTGCCAGAGGAATACGCACAGATGAAAATTACTCAGTGTGATATGATGATTGTTGTGGTCTATAAAAGAAGAATGCCTCTCCACGATTTCCTAGTTTTGCCAGCCCCGTAGCCCAGGGCAACATTAAGATAGTTTATGACAACACTCCTGTTTTTCCTGGGTTTCTTCCGTATTTCATGGCCATATGTCGTCACCCTCTTGTTTTGTTGTTTCTCCCAGGAAATGCTCTCTCTATTTGCTTGGACCTTAAACTGTATTTTGAATAATCATCATACAAATCCAAAGTGCACCTGCAAATCAAATTTAAGCAGAGTTGGACTGAACAGTTGGAACTACCCCCCCCCCCCCCCCCCCCCCCCCCGACCCCCGCGCCACTGCCAAGAAATCTCCTGTATTTTCAAACCTAATGTGTTGGCAAGTCTGGTTCATGAGGACAACTTCCTTCAGTCATTCTGGAATGATCATGAAACACTCAAAGGTAATCATGTGGTTCATTTGTCCATCTTCCTCAATTGGTAGACTGACACAGAAACACATTATATTGCATGAGCACCACACCAGCAGCTTCCCTTTGCATTGAATATGTATGAATACAAATGCAAACTCTCAGCATGAGTGCGCAAGTACAAAAGACATTTGATTGAAGGCAGAATCCACATTACCAGAAATGTGACACCATGGATGATGTGTAGAAAATGAGCACCACTATGGGAGCATATTGATAGAAAATATTTCTCCCCAGAGAAAATAAAATGGTTATCATTTTATGCTCCTGCAATATTACGTCCACAGTCCAAAGCAATGGGAAAAGGTGGAGCTTGATCATGTTAGTTTGTCAGTTTGCCAAAAAATAAAAAAACTAGCAGCAAAGTAAATCAGTTTCCCATGTTTTATGTTATGGAAAAATGTTCTTACATGAATGCACTATCCCTTTATAAAGCAACCTTACCATATAAGAAAATAAGAGAGCCACGATGTTCACAAATACCTTCCCTAAGGACAAAATTGTCTTTTAGTTACTAAAGATCCTTTTGTTGATAGCAGCTGTGGCGAGGAGTAAACTTGAAAAATAGCAACACCCCAAGGACTGGGATTTAATTTCTAACTTTGTTTAAGAAAAAATTTTATGAATGTGCCAAGGTAATGCAATTTCTTCCAGCATATTTCTGTAGTATAAAAATCTAATTTCCAGAGGTAGTTTTGTGCTCCTTTATTGCATGGAGATCAATAAAGGTGCCGGTGCAGCTCCAGTGGTGCGAGGGCAGCCACTGTTTACCGGAACACGATGGGAACTATACACAAATATTAGGTATGAACAGCGTTTATGTCATGAATATAGAGCAGGCCTTGAGGCTGGGCATTTAATAATGGGGGAAAGTGGGTATGAGGGACCTTGAAAAAGCAGTTTAGTGTTAGCTAGCCCACAAAACATAATTTTGCCTCCCATGCCTCCTCTGAGAAGGTGACCCTCCGACACAGCGAGGACACTATACGACGCAGATTATCATCTTTATATGCTTACTCTATATCCCATTATGATTTGTAAAATAAGCCTCCCTGTGTGGGGGTTTCATTTTATGGGCAACTCTTACACATCCTTTTATAACACAGGAACAAATGAAAGCATTATTGTGTTGAAATGACTGACATCTGTGTAATCCTGTGATCACTTAAAACATTTCACAGCCGACCTCTGAATATGGACATTTATTTTTGCACACAAAAATAATATAACATTACCTCATGAATAATGCAAAAGAGCAAATGCACTTTTGTCCCATTTTAACTTAATTCAGTTCCAGCTTGCAAAGCTAACTTTGCTTTGTTTATCTTTATCACTGTCTCCAAAAAACCAAACAATAATTGCATTTACTGTTTTCTGGGTAACACAACATAAAAATAACAGTAATATTAAAAAGATCTTTCTCTCTAATTTACATAATCCATTTGACACCTGTTTTTTTCTTCTCCCACCACCTGAAATGCTGATGAACCCATAAGAAATCCCAGTCCTACTGAGCATGTATTAAATCAAGTAGTTGTTAACCAAATCAGTGCTTTTCCATGTACTGCTACTACCCGAGACAGTGGAGGTGACGGGAAAGTACTGAGCGTCTACGTCCCCAGAGAGCCTGTGCCGATGATATGCTAATGCTCTCTTCACATGTCTGTCAACTGCTGCACGAGTGTACCTTTGCCGAGAAACTAATCTGAGTTTTATTGGCCTGCCAGAAGGAATTTATACATTACTATTAGATTACTGGGTTTGGCAGCTGTACAGTGCGTAGAACTAATGTACTCTGTCACAGATTGTGTGCATAATGAACTTGGGAGGAGAGTAGCCAAGGCAAGTCCAGAAAAGCATGCAGTTGTAATAACACCATCACAGGCCTGGTTCTAGTCAACAAGCAGGGACATAGCATCCACCTTGTTGGCATAAAACGGACGAGTCATCCTTTAAAGACAATATGCCTATATAGCATTTCACTCTGCAGTAAGTGGAATCCTGCCACAGATTCAGACAAATTGTTCTGATCAACTGTAATTGAAAGGAAAAGCGTTTATCTGTAGAAACAAGGGAGTAATTTCCACTGGGGAAGCGGGATGGCAGTCCCTACAACACATCACTTTGTGCAGTTTCAGTTTGATTTACCCACTAAAACCTGTCCAAACATCTACAAACTCTGCTGAAATACAGATGAGAGGAGCTCTGAGTACATAAAATGTTGATATACTCATGGGTTGCCTTCAAACACTACAATGTGTTTATAGCAACAGGCTTCATGAACAGGAGCAAGTGCTCTATTGAAATTTTGTCTCTCAGGCTCGGTAAACTTACCCTTTGACTGGTAGAGGTTGTTGGGCAGTGTGCTGTCCAAAAAGTAAATATTCAAATGTAAAAAAAAGGACTAGGTGTGTCTGTTAAGAAACTAAATCTATACTTAGATGTACAATTAGATAAAAACTAAAACGGTTTATAAGGCTTTTTAATTTGTATTTTCATAGCTTTAGCTATTGGCTATCAGTTAACTTTGTGCTTACCAAATTCATTTCTAAGAGCAGTCTCCCTTAATAGCGATGTAAAAAAGCCAACAGTTTAGCTACGTATTTGGAGATAAACGGGAAGTGAGCACACCTGTAGGGTTGCCAGAGATCCCTCACTGCAAGGACTGTATGGAAGCAAGGGGTGATGAACTGTGAACTGTGATGAATGTTAACAATGAAAAGTTGAGACAACAATTTTACCATTAACCTTTGTTTCCCCATACCTGAGTAACCTGGAGGTTCATTTGTCAGATCATGTGATCGTTCTTTTTGTGATGCCGTTGTATTCTGAGATCTCACCAATTACTTTGGAGAGTATTTATAACTAAAAAAAATAAAACCAAAGTTTTAATAAACTGTACTTTTTCTTTGATATTCTCCTGAAGAATCACTAGAATTAAAGATAAAATAAGGCAGTAGAGGACACTGCTCCTTATAGTAAAGATGCAAACATAACATTATCTGTCCCCATGTATCAGCTTTCTGTCAATGAAATGAAATGTGATTGAAACTTTTAAACAATGTTTAGTACATTAATGATACAAATATTTCCATGGTATGTCTATTTGTGTTTTTTTCTGTTGGACTACCCATGTCACAGAAGAGACTGTTCTCTCTAGAGGACTACAGCATGGGTCATTTCTTGATCTGACAAGTGTTTCTGTAAATCAGGATCATGATCTACCTTAAAGCTGCACCAATTAATACTTTATATGAAAATAGGGGTCTCTCTAAGTGACAAACCCACAGAAACTCAGTTCCACTCAGTTGTCTAGAGTGCTTCAGCTTTACTGTTTTTTTTCAGTGTCACTGCTTACATCAACCTTGTTTGCAGCAGCAGCAGCAGTCAGCCATTTTCAGCAAATAAGCTCTGACAAACCCTAAAAACACTTTCCACCCAGCACCATATAAAGTTAGCATCTGGTATACATAGTGGAGCATTTAGTCTCTAAAAAGACAAGATATTTTTTGGTTGGAGACCAAACCGGAGCTAAAGGGAAGATAATAATTGTACTTATATATTCACCTGGCCAGAAATTAAGCTCCAAATGAATGCTAATGTTTCTCTACATCTGCTCGTTGTGTTAATAGGCAACTGTTTGCTAACATGTTCAATATATCAAGTTAATTAGTAGACACATTGTCAGTGTTTAGTAGCCAAATCCATTAATTTTGCTTTCACCTAGTTTTCTTTTTGCCTAAACCCAACCAAACCTTTCAGATCCAATTATGCAATGGCCAGATGCATTTTAGAAGGGTGTTGTCCTGCTAATAGGGGCGGCAGATCAGAAAATGCTAATGTGGGACATTTTTGGAAAGCAATGCCAAACACATTAGTGCTAGATTGGTATACATGTACATAAACACAAGAAAGTTAGCATTTAGTTTGCACTCATCTTGACTGAACAGCTGCTGACTTCTCTGTGTCCCCACTTACCCGGACACTCACTTCTGAGACCAAACCTTCACGCTTGCAGAATGTAGTCTACCCCTTTTTAAATACCTCTGTGGCAGCTCCAACTTTTCTCCCGCTCATGCTGACACATCCCTCAGGCAGCTCAGGCCTTATTACGAGGCTGCCCTAAAGACATCAACGATAAATACAAACTTTCATAAGCATAACAACACTCGGAGAGAGGGAATAAACAAAATGAAAAACAGAATGCACATCCTTCTGTGAGGGCATAGGGGGGAAGAGGGTGTGGAGCATTATCATAGATAGAGAAGCGGGCCAACTGCCCAGAGATGTAGTCAGCATGTTGTATCAGTGGGACTGTTCAATGAATCACACGCTGTGCAGCTGCTTAGCTGATAAATACACAAGCATGAGGTCTAACATACAAGATAGCACTCATTGTTGGTAGGGCCCGGCCTGTATTTCATAGCCTGGGCAGCCCCGATGATGGATGGCCTGGCGCTTGGTAATATTTCTTCCACAATCTTGGTTCAGACATTATGTTGAAAGTGCAGGGAGCAGTCCACTGTGGAGGTAAAATAAAGGTAGGACGAGGAAGGGCCCTGAGCGCCTCGTCCTGTGAAGCAACCCCACGATTAGCTGGGAGAGAAATTAGATTATTCATGAATCAGTTGGGTGGAATGCTAAAATGGTTCTGCTTGGTTTCAGACTGAATAACAAAATCAATCAGGCCCTTTGAATCAGGCCTTTTCAAGCGATTGCGTGATATTCCCTTTGACAGCCACCTGAAATTTCACTGAAAACCCAAATGAGATTTTTCTTTTTGTGCGTGAGTGTGCGTGTGAGAGTGTGTGTGGTAATACACTTCATTCTCTTTTGCTGAGGTAAATAGACAACACTTTTAGGCAACAAATTGAGCCACAAGGTTCAAAATGTATTCATGTGTACACTTGTTGTTTCCTGGCAACATGTTCCCATGAGAGAACAACAACTCCTTTAATAGTGTTGGCCTTCATAACCGCACAGCATTTGCCTTGTATATCACTGCCTTTAGGAGAAGAACTCAGAAGGCAATATGGTAGATGCTGAAAGGGGGGGGGGGGGGGGGGGGGAAAAAAAAAAAAAAAAAAAA
>NC_060170.1:4130161-4150785 GCF_021292245.1 Micropterus dolomieu | reverse complement strand
GTGGGGGGGGGGGGGGGGGGGGGATAAATAATAAAGGATAAAAGCAGAAACAGAACCAGAGGTAGGGTCTTGACACTTCGTCCAATTATCATCCTTTTTTAAACAACAACTGACAACTCCGATCTAATCACTTGACAAGCCTGCACAGCAACACAAGCGCAGACATGGCATCTCTACACCCACACAAGGAAAATGACATGTTTGCACAGACTCCATCACCTGTGATTGCACCCAAAACGAAACGGTGCACACGTCCACTGGCACCCCCCGTCAGTGTCACTAAAACTCTCTCGCCTCTCTATTCTGACGTCAAGCCAAACGAGCGAGACTCAGAAGCAGACATTGCTCCTGGCAGCACACCTTGTATTTTGCCTCTGCCCATTTATTCGACGTGTTTCTCTCCGATCGTGTTTCTCTCTGGCTGTCTGTCCCCTCTCTTATACTGCAGCCAAAAAATAAATCACAACCCCCTGAAGGGCTCTTCCATGAAAAAAAAACCAAGGTGGAGATTCAAGAAGTGATACTTTGAAGCTTAAAGCAGCTTTGTTTCCTACACATGAGCTAAGGTTCGACAAATGTATTTTTTTAAAGCCAATGATGAAACATTTATACTGATTGGGGCCTGTATTTTATCTCAAGTGCACCCAAATATTTCTATATTTAACACAAAAGTAGTAAATACTTCAGTGCTTCTCTTCTGATGTCTCTGAAACAGGATTTAGGCCATTATGCAGCACTCAAACATTCATTTAAACACGAGACTGATTCTTTTTGGGTTAACTGCACTTGGATGATGCCATCATCGGTTCAATGATAGGTGAATAAATTCGCAATATCCTCAAAAATCATTACAAACGATTTACTTTTTCTGTCACTGTGATTAGGGAATCATATCAGAGTTGGACAGCACTGACAGCTTGACATCGTAATGACAGTGCTTGAACTGGAATAAAAAGCATGTTGAGCTGTGTCCTCTTTATTTTCTGATATTTCTCCAGCCAGTCAGTCTAAATAGAGCTGCTGGACAACCGAAACATGTAAGAATTTCATTGGAAATTCTGTTATAATAGAGCTGGAATACAGAAACACTGAAAGTGACCTATTAAAGGGATCCTTAAATGAGTTTGCTTGCATATTTATGGAAGGTATGATGCCATACATCAAAGTCTTTTACAGATTTACTGGTACTGGTACTACTGTGAAAATAGTTAAAAACTTCTGTGGCTGCAGAGGGAGCTGCACAAAATCTGATAATTAGCATTTGTTGGAGACTATAAGACTATAACTGTAAGTGAAAAAAAAAAACCTCTGGGGTGTGGAGCAAAAAAGAACTGATCTTACCCGACCTCTGTAGCAGACTCCTCATCTCTGCTTGTCGTCCAAATTAAAGGACAAGATATGTTTGTCCATGACCTCTACAGTGACAAACAGAAGTATCACAAGCATCATTTGTCTGTGCCTTCCAAAATCAGCTTGGTCGGGTCTAGGCACAAAAACAGCTTGGTTATGTTCAGGGAAACATCATGGTTTGGATTAAAATAAGTGCTTTCTTCATGTCAGGCTTCTTAATAATAATAACCACGGGGTTATGGTTATGGAATGATTGTGGTCATGGTTTCTTTTAAATATGACACTGACTGTTGGTAGTAAACAGGAAACGAATAGAAGTCTCCAGTGTTAGTCTGATGTTTTATTCACCCATACATCTGCCCAAACTCCTCCTCCTGCTGACTTTTCGACATCACCTGACTTCCCCTTTTGCTCCTGAGTGCTTTGTCACTTGCTGAAACGAATGATGCTGCTGTTCTTCCTGGGAGAACAGCCTTGAGTCAGACCTGTTTTGCCTGACACTTACAATAACCACATACACACACCATGAGTACTTGCCAGATTTAAGCACTAGATGCTGTTATTCAATACTAGATGTAAAAAACAAAAACAAAGAGAAAAGTACATCATAGTGACAGTAAACTGATGCTACTGATACTGATTTGTTCTAAAGGTTTAGATCTAGTTTATTAAGTGATAAAATCTGTAGGATTGATGTTAAGTAATTGTTAGACCATAAAGAATTTTCAGAATTTCTAGATTCTAAATAAACTGTTGTCTCATTGCTGATATGTGTTTCTGTGTAAGCTGCCTTGTGGAGGTTATATTCAAAATAGACCTACAGCAAGAATCATTCTTCACTTGCAGTGACAACAACATAAATACAAGCTTCTGGCACATTATTTGTTGAGATAATCTCCTGTGTGTGTGTTAGAATGTGTGTGTATGTAAAGTTACTTGACGCCATGTTTGATTTAAGCAGAGCAGCCACTGATACATGAAGCCCCAGGGAGCCATCGTCGCTGGAGACATTTACTCCTCTACTGTCTTTCTCTACACCTATTACAGAATGTGCTCTCTTAGTCTGAAAACATTCTCTGATACCGAACACACATAAACCTACAGTCTTGGAGTCCTGGGGATTTATTTTTAAAAGACATCACTACAATGTTTGGAGCTCAACTAGTTACCTTTATACAAGCTCTCTGACTGAAATTCTACATTGTAAAATTGAATGCAGCATTAGTGTGAACCCAACATATAAAGTGAACTGGATTGTGGAGCCTTTTTAATCAGTTGCATTGTGTCCCTGACAAGTTAATTCTTTTTTTTACAATTATCTTATTAAATATATATTTTGTATTCTTAAGAAAAATCTGACTACAATTAGTTAAACAGCTTAAGATAAGTTAGTTCCTCTTATGCAACATATTAAAATGTTCCTAGAAGTTTAAGCCATAATGCCCCACTCAGTGCTACTGTGTTGTGGAGCAACTTATGAACACCTATGAATAAGTTCTTTGTAAGTGTAAGGAGAGAGTCTCGCTGCTCCCCCACAGTACACTGTGAAGCCTCCATGCTATTTTACAGATGTACCCTCTCCCTCAGTGTAGCTGCTCAGGCTTTAAAGAAGCAATTAAAAGAAGACATTCTCCTGAAACTTCACTGGGCGGCTCTCCTCATATGTTGTTGTAGATAAGCTGCTCAAACAGCAAGCCTATTTTTCTACCTCTCAAGGCACAGGGTGGATGAGAAGAAGAAGAAGGAGGGGGCAAATAATGCCCTCTTTCTGTAAAGCTTGCCATCAACTGCGGCAACCAAATCACAAGAAAATCAAGGGGTAACAAATTATCTTAACTTGCTAATAATCACACATCGCTATAAGTCAAAGCAATACACTTTTCTGTAAATGAAAGTGCTAGTTCATTTGCTTCGCCTTTGTTGTTCTAAATGCCTCGTGTTTGGGAAGTTCACTGGTGCAAAGGAAGTGATGCATTTAACATTTCTGGTTTATTTGTAATGAATATAACAATTGATCACTTTTCTGGCCCAGCAATGGATCAACATAGAACAGGGTTCTACAAAAATTGCAAATTGTCATAAAGTGGTCTGTATTCCTTTTTTCCTCCCTAATTTGATTTGATGTATCTAGATACATAGTCGATGATCCAAAACATCTGTAATGATTATACACTGCAATTCAAACCAAATGTTTTTTTTACTTAACATTAGCTGCAGTTCCATGGACAACATTTCTTCAACCTGAGTGAAATCATTTGAACTTAACAGTTCACACAGACACTAACTAAAGTGATCCGATCAGCATTTAAAGTCATTTAATTTAATCAGAATATATGTTCTTTGACATGCGCAAAGTGGTTCCGCCCGCTGTGAAGCATCTAATCTGACAGAAACAAAGCTGTGGGCCAGTACACACAGGTATGTAGTACCAGGACTTTTTCTTGCATACAGGCACTTCTCACAAGCTACCGGTACTCTTCTCTGCCCTCTCTATATCAGGTTTTCTGGGCACTATGTGTCGCTCATCTGTTCCCGTTCTTGGCTGCCTTAATCTCTGTCAGCAGAGACAGAGCAGGGAGAAGCTTGGTGCCTTTCATGCAGCCGTGTACAGAAAGTAGTTTGTCAGTGTCACTTTTAATGAACCAACCAATCACAGCCTGGATGGGGCGGGAAAATTTCAGAAAGGTTGACAGCCAGATAGGTGTCATTTACCCATGCAGAGGACATGTCAGAATCAGAATGTCTCCATCACTTTTTAAAAGCATTTGTCAAAAATGTTTTGAAGAACAGCTTGCAATGGGAAATGTTAAAGGTGCCGTAGGATGCTCATTTTTAGGTTTATACTTGTATTTAGGCTTTCTACTTGAAAATGTTTACATGCTGTAAAAAACACATATTTCTCATCCTGTCTTCCAGCTGCTCTGCCTCCACTTTTGCCTATTTACAGAGTTGTTAGTTTAGCAGCAGCTGCTGCTAAGTTAGCTACTCAGTCAACCGTGCAGCTAGCCGTCCCATTGCTGATTCTGGCCGTAATCTACTGTTAGCAACAGCTAGCGGTTAGCAACTTGTAGCGTTAGCAACAAGTTAAGCTATCTGCCCATCAGGAAACTCACAGTTTTTGAGGCAGAGCAGCCAAAGGAAATCAGGGAAAACCAGAAAATATTTACCTTTCCTTCATAGTCATAAAAGCACTTTCTATGAGACTGCACTGCACTGTATAACCGCTAACTCTGGAACGTGGGCTGGTATATATATCTAGCGCTTGTTGGCATTTGCCCGTTTTCTGTGGTATTTTGAGTGCGCAAGATTTACATATGAAGGAGGAAACAATGGAGATTGAGGCTCATGGTATGTCAGTTCCATGTACTGAACTATTTTTATCCAACTATGCCAAGGGAAATACAGTTTTCCATTCTACAGCATGAAACTGGTTTGAGAAAGGTTTTTTGCACAATAAGAAAACATTCAATATATATCAAATATAGAAGAAACAAATTTGCATTGTCCAAAAAAGTAACTAAAAAAGCAAGTACTGATTACAGCATTATATTCCATTATATTTTTATATGTTGGGTTGTCACCTGCCATTTTGTGTTTCCCTTTATATATATATATAAACTATATATATACACACACCATAAATTGGTGCAGAAAATGTCTCCAGAATGCAGTAATTTAAGAGTTGAATGCTCAAAATCTTCTGGGGGAGGACTACCTGACCCCCATATATTCATATGAGACTATTTTGCTAGTGTTAAAATATCTTCTCGTCTTGTTCTCGTGAACCAAATGTATCGTCACACCCCTAATCTGAGCCCTTATGTCTCCACCACTTTTCTGCACAAAGTGACAACCTCGTTGACAGCAGTCAGAATAGAGAGTACTGGCACCTATTTTTTTCTATTTGGAGCTCTAGACAGAAATATAACAGAAAAAGAAGAGAGAGTTTTTCGCTGCATACACATGGATTCAGGCAGACTGCAAACAGAGAAAATAAGTAAAATTATTATGAGGCCAGCAAAGAATAGCGGCAATGATAACAGTTTACATTTCCTTCCAAAGTGAAAATATTTAACTTTTTACCAAACTGTCCTGCAGAAGGAGAAAACATGCGCAATCTGGACAACGAGAAGCTACAATGATATACTGTATCTCTGACCTTTTAGTACCGTATATCACCGGCACTTACCTTGAGATCCTCGGGCAGAGGTCCGTCTGTTCCAGAGGCCTGCCTTAAAACTAAAGGGGACATAGCATCTGCAGTCATGGCCCCGAGGCTCTGCAACACCCTGAGGAAATCAGGTCAGCTGAGTCAGGAAAGTCCTTTAAGTCCCTTCCTAAAACATCCTTTTCAAGAACGCATTTCCTGATTTTAGTTGACCTTATTTTTCTTGTCTTTTAACTATATTTTAATTCTTATAATGTTTCTTTTTTTTTTTTTTTATCTCTTTCTTGTTTTATCTATTTTATCTCAAAACCTGATGGTTTTACGACTTGTGTTTTTTTCTGCCCTTGTGAAAGTAGATTTTGATAGGTGCTCTAAAAATACAGATTATTAATATTACTTTCATTATTAAGATCAGAGCTTTTCGAATACCAGGCAGGTAATATGGAATGCGTATTAAGACAATATTAGCTTAGTGAACTATCTGGCCAGCTATTAACTTTGTGTAGGTGACATGACCTTAGCAACATATCGTCATGCATCTTTAATTTTGCCGTCCTGCCATCCGCCGGACTGTCATCCAGAATTTGTTGTCATCCAGAAACTGTCTGCCTGAATCCATGTGAATACAGCATGGCATGGTCTCCAACAAAAAAAGTTGTATCAGCCAGAGACCAGTTTTGTTTTGCTACCTCCATGTTTCTTTCACCTAATGTTACCCCACGTGGGACAAACGTGCAGAAAGTATATACATACACACACACGCACATATATATATATATATATATATATATCAAGAAGGATCCAGGATCAAGAAGTCTTCACCTCCACTGACCTGCACCCACTACCAGAAGGCTGGAAGTGACTGAGGGCCTGATAAAGACATTGGAAGAAAAAAGGCTTCTATCAACATCCCTATTGCCAACATCACTAACCATCCCATTTTACTGGACCATCACACAATCCTTGGCTGCCTTGTTACCGTAAACTCGGTCTATTCTGCCACACTGTCTCCTTGCCAGCCTGAAATCCATCATCTATGCTACCTGTTCTGCAGTCATCATGACTACTGTGAGCACAGGAACGCAGAGAGAGGGAGAACACACCAGCCCTGGTGAAACGCACTAACCAAAGTGACACCCTCCTGTCGGCAGGAACATCTGTCTAAGCACCAGAGGGAAGCAGTGAGAGAGATTCTGCATGAGGAGTGTGAAGCTTTTGCAAATGATGAGAATGATTTGGGCAGCTTATACTGAACATCACACTCAGTCCCGCTCCTGTCCATAAGACATACATGTCCATCCCTAAGGTGAGGGAGTATCTCCATTTATTCATGTGCTGATATTTATGGTGCCTTTTGTGTAGTTTCAAGCATTGTTATACATGATACAGTAGAAAAGGTTTTTTTTCAGGAGATGAATGGGACAAAGTGGGTGTGGGATTTGAAGAAGCAGCTAGCAAACACTGACTTACACACACACACACACACACACACTTTCTGATTATTATTATCTTTACACTCCATACTGTCATGTAGAGGTGACTTAAATATTGACTTTGGCATGAACCTGACAACTTCTCTGTTTTCCAAATATAAAAAGCACAATGCTGCAGTGTCCTGTAGAGGCCATTACCATGGGTAGCCCAGCTGGCAGAGGCAGCTGAGAAATGGCTCTGGGACCTGCCCATCTATCACAATATGCCCCCCTTTTTCATAGAGAATCCATCACCTGAGATTTGGCCCGGAGTCACTCCCTCACCCAGGTAATTTTCAGCCGTGGAGGGAAACTGAGCCGGGTCAGGACGTGAGGTTTTACTCATAGAAGTGACCTCAAAGGTAAAGTGAGAGGCGACTGGATGGACAGATTTACCTCCTCCTGTGCTTTTTACTCTGATGATACCATGAACTTAGATGTGGGCTGTATATCTTACTGACAATAAAGGTGTGTTATTCAAGCGTAAATACAATGCTCCTGGTGGTTAAAAGAGTGGCTTGGTTTTTTATCATTGACATATTAAACCCCAATATTGATCTGTCCCTTGCAGCGACGCTCTGTCTCTCTTTCTCCATCTTCGACTTGGGTTTAAAATATATAAACCCCTGACCTCACTATCTGCTCCATCTGGACAGATCAAAGATTGCCAATCTTGTTCAAAGAGTGTTCGCCCAGCGGCACTGTAGTGAGACAACAGAGACCTATACACATAAGTTGTCCGTGTCACCAAGTGCCGCAAACACTTCAAACACAACATGTTTTTGCGGTCACTATTACTGGTCTCGCTCTGTACTTTCAAATCGAGGAAACACAGGGAGCAAATTGAAAAAGAGACTAATGGCCAGGACCTTTGGGAGGTTACATTTATCAACAGACACAATCTGATTTAAGTATCCAGGGTGCCATTCAGATTGAGCACCTAGGTAGTATAAACCCTTAAGGGTTCAGTGTGCTTGAACTAGGTTGTACGATGTATTGTTCGACCACAACACGCAGTTAAACCGCCTCCTGGCTGAAGCCTTCTGCCTTCCTGTAAGACTTCTGTCTTTCTTTTGTTATTTGTAGACTCCTCTAGGGCAGGTGTAAAATGCCATTCACCCACCTCTCAAATTCTGAAATGGCGTTTATGCAGCTTCCACCTAGCCTTCACATGTTCAGTTTACTCTCGCTAGTAAACTAGACTCTCTTTCACAGTAAATTCTAGCATAGCTTGTTTTGCCTTCCAGTGGAACAAAAAGGCATCTGTCAAATAAGTTGCAAGCTATAAGCACTGTCCAGTGTTTGTTTGTTGTATCAATATAGCTTAACAGTTTGAGTTAGATTGAATGTAAACTCCATAACTCATTTATTCTAATGGCAAACATTCTGTTGTTCACAACTAATTAACACTTTGTGAATACTACTTAAAGCTGAGGCTCTTTACATTTCCAAAGAGTGAAGAAGGGAGGAAACAAAAGCAATGGAAACTGAAAAGCGTTAAGACAAAGTAAAGAAGTTGCAACTGAGTAAATATTTTAAAGACAAAGATAGCAACTCAGGAGTCAGGTAATGGAGATATGTGCTGATTATGAAAAGCCAGCAAAATCATGTTTCATGAGGGTTTGTTTAAAGCATACTAAGGTCTTTAGAAGTTAAGGAAATGGGGGTGAAAGTTAGGGTTCTGAGGTGGGAAGCTACCATCACAAATGCTACATTGAATTAAGACCGCAACACCTGCAGAGTGCTCCACAGCAGACTGACAACATCGGACTTGGGAGCCACCCTTCACCCCACCAGCCAATCACATTTACAGTGAACTACAATGACAGACACCAAGCCGGCAGGTTCAGTTCAGTGTTTTTTTACAACAGCAGAGTGAACCTTACGAGCAGTGTTGGGCAGTAACACATTACTGTATTAATATTACTTTTCATAGTAACTAGTACAGATTACTATTTTCAAAACATTAATATTATTACAGTTACTAATCCAAATAACGCTGCGTTACTGCGTTACTGCGTTACTGAACGCACCATCCTTAAAGTGAATGCTCGACTGTGCGGCAGGTCAGCAGCACCGGACCTTATGTTGTTCAAGTCAGCTATTAGCCAAAAAGCTAAAGGAAGACTGGAGAACGAGGGAGAGAGGCGTTCGTTCCACAGCTGTAAGTCTCACCATCATGGTGTCACAGTCTAAGATGCAAAGAACATTGTCGTCTGTTGTAAACTTTGTGCGACCAGTTAAAAGCTTTCAACCACGAACAATTCTACATCAAATTTATTGAAGTGTGACACACAGGAATGTGTGGTCACATTATGGGATTTTATTTTGAAAAGTCTGTAATTTCTATGTGTTAATTGTTGTAGCAGAGCCTAATTTTGTTAATTTGATGTACATTTATGTTAGGGGCGTAATACCGATTTTTGCCAAAAGGGGGCCTCACCTCCCTAGCGAGACAGCTTGGTGTGGCTTGTAGCTGACCCTTGTCTTCAGTATGACACAAGCAAGGAAGAAAAGCGCACTACCTGTTGCCTGTCTCATAATATTCCTGTTATCTACAGGTTAGTAAGAGTAAAAAAATCCATGGGGTTTAAAATATTTAAGTGTAATGTATATTTTATTGCCTTGTTGTGCTCTGTTTATTGGAGCCTCTACTTTGTTGTTTTAAGTGCCGTGAATAACGTAGTCCGGGATGCTAAAACTACTTGGCATGTGGAGCTAGCTTGGCTCACCATGTGTATAACGTGTGTATTGAACTTTTTTTCTCGAGTGTTAACGTACGCTCCGTGATTGTAATCAGTTGATTAGGCTCTTGCAAAAAACAGTTTTGTGAAGAATGTGTTCTGAGATAATGGTGTTTCTTTTAAATCTAATAGTAAAATGCTAGCTCTTGCTAGTATGTCGTTTACCTGTGTGTTTAGGCCATTGTATTTTGTTAGCTTTATGCTAAACATGTATTATTTCCTATCAGCCAGGTTAGCTGGAAGCCTTTATGCAACTACTAATTCAGTTATTATACAGTAGCTGTGAGCAGCAGGACAAAGACATTTGGAGAACAGTGTATTTTATTTCATTTCTATATGAAGACTAGTGAAGTGTGGAATGTGTGGAATATTACCATTCTAACAGAAACTGGAATTTTGTTAGATTGGTTTGTCATGATGTGGCCTTGAAATTGGAAAATAGGAGAAATGTGATGTGAAGAATGTAGTTAAAATATACAGGTGTATTAAAGTACGACAGAAGCGAGGAAGAGAAGCGCACTACCTGTTACCTGTCTCATAATTTTCCTGTTATCTACAGAAAATCATAATCTGCAAACAGACCTCACGTCTGGGGCCTGTTACAGAAGCTTCTGCTAAAGCAGCACAGCAACATGAACTTAAAAAAGAAACTCAGGCCGATGCTGCCACTGATGCATGGAGAGAGTAGCGTAAAGCAACATTTTATGTTTTGCAAAAATACTGAATACTGCTCTTAGATAGATATATGTGCAGAAAAACAGTAGTTCAAAAGTCGGGATTTACTTGCTTTTTTTCAAATTTCAGCTGGTGGCTTTAAGAAACAATATATGTTTTGTAAAAACCACACTCATTCTGCTGTTATAAATATATTAGTTAAAAAGTTGGTATTCTGGAAAGACTTTGAGCTTTGTTTGGGTGGAGGGGAAGGGGTGGTAGTAATATAGTAATGTAACGAGTAATGTAACTAGTTACTTCATCATCATCACCCAGTAATAAGTAAAGTAATATTATTACATTTTTAAGGAGTAATAAGTAACTATTAACTTACAATTTAAGTAACTTGACCAAAACGGCTTACAAGTGTGGTGAAGCAGGTAATCCAGGAAATGAACAGTCCAAGAAGCACAGAAAAACTCCAGAAGTAAACCACAAAATGATAAAAATCATCCATGGAACTGACAGAGACACAAGACAACATACGTGAAACAACGAACCAACAAGAACAAAGGGCACAATTAAACCAATACAGAGAAGCAGAGGGGGTATGGTAATTGGACACAGGTGGGGCAAATTAGGAATCAAGGCAGACAGGAAATAAAGCTAGAAAACTAAAACTAAACACTAAAGGATTTAGGACAAATTTAAGTTTTAGGTAAAACAGAAAATACAGAACAAATGAATTACTGACCAAAAAACATAACACAACACTTTGTTTCCCTACCAAAGTGATTTTTGTTCCACAACCAATAGTTTTGCCTGTGAGTGCAAATGGGAAGTTTGTTACACCCATTCAAAACTTCCCAGTGCTCTACAACCTTCATTTGAAAGGCTACAGGAAAAGGAAATCTGTCAAAACTTTTTTGCTGCGGACCACCACATAGATTGAGTCGCAGCCACTAGCACTGCCTTCAATCTGTCAGAGTAAAGCGACCCATCAACCAAGTTGCTCATGGTGTGAACATAGTTTATTTGGCTCGCAACAGTACACCCCAAAATTTCCACCCTCAACCTCTATCTCAACTTCAGCCTTCACCTTTTGCCTCGAGGCAGAGGGATCAATGCACAGAAAATGAAAAGCACAAACTTGGGTCACACAACAAAATGAATGGCTTCTCTTTCCACTTTCTATGGTATTTTCACACCATCTGTAATCCTAAAAGGGCAAAAGTGAGATTTTTACTTCCCCCTAGCAAAAATTAATCTGCAGGGACCCCTAATGCCCCTTAAAGTAACCAGCAGAAGCAATGATGTTGCAGCAACGGGGTGCACATACAGCAACATCAATAGGTGATTGTAGGTGATGGATAATATTGGCCAAACATTCACCTATAGACAACCTTTCCATACTAACAAACAGGGAATTGACGCGGCTGTGGTCAGCATCAGAAAATGAACAGACTTCCAGTGACTCATTTGTCATGGTACACACAGTCACATACATTTTTAACATAGAAATCATACATTTACCAGCACAGAACAACAGGAGAAACCTAATTTGCACATAATTCTCAATTTTGGATTATTTGCAGCTGTGTTCATTATGAGTTTGTTTACCATATTAAGGCTTGCAGATGGAAGCTGAGCCCTTTGGAAATTTTCAAACGCCTCATAAATCACAATGATAAAACAATTTACTGCATAAAAATACCATCAAACACATGGTTAGCCGCCATATACTGTCAGTCTGAAGTCAAAAAGTCAGACGATATTTTGCAGATCACAAAAGAAACTGATCCAATAAATCACTGTGTAACCATGAGGGGCTTTAAATGCTCCCAGTATCCATATTGTTGAAGAAGAAATCACCAGTAGTACACCTCTCAATGACTGCATCATCATCTTTATGGATCCCACATCAGGGATTAGGCTTGGCATTTATTAGATGGATTTCTAACCTTGCCTGCAGGCAAATACAATGGAACAAACAATCCAGCCCTACTGGATACATATCAAAACAGTACATGACAAATAAGTCTGTCAAAGCCGTTCATAATCTTTCTAGCTCAAAAGATACAGTTGCCTTTGACAATTCTTATTGAGAGATAATGAATTACATGTCAATTTTACAAAACTGGATTCAGAAGTGTCTGTCTGGAGGTCGGTTTTATCTGGAGGGATGATGTCCATCTCACTTTGTCTTACTGTGTGACGCAATCAGTGATGGTCCTGGCATTTCAGTTGTATTTAAAACATGTAAATACAACATCACAATCAAAACTAGTTCATAATAGCATATTCAAGAGAAATAGCATATTAATCTTAAATTAAAATACCAAAAAACAACAACAACAAAAAAATAAATTAAGCAAATTTGATAAAGCAAACACTGGTTTCTCAAAAAAAGTTACATATAGGCTGAGGCTCACGATAACACATATACAAGAACATGTGACATGAGGCAGAATTGTTCAGGTCAAATTTGTGCCTGGAAGATTAAAAAGTATATGCACTAGAGGGCAGATTACGGCTCAGCCATCTTTGATTGATACCAGAATATTGTCAATGAGAACTTTCAGGTTTTCAAAAATGTGACTTCTTATGGCAACTCTCAAGGAGGCTACCAGTATTTTAATAGATCCACATGGAGATACAAAATAATAGCAGTGGTTGTGGTAATATTGCAAATATGAATAGTAATAAAAACAGCTGCCAAAGAAATTTGATACATTTCGGTGAAACATGGCCTGGGGGCTGCTCTTTAGGGGGCACTAGCAAGCGATTTTGCCATGGTCGTGCGCAAGATAATTTTTTGCCCCGCCTGACGTGTGTGCAAATGGATGTGAGTTTTTAAGGCTGTCAAAAATATGATTCCTTTGCAGAAAAACAAAACAAATTCCTTCAGTTTCAGTAGGATCCTCACACCTTTCATGCTCAGGCTCTAATAAAATGACTAATAATTGTAGCAGGGGGTACCGAGCAGGAACATGGGGGCAGCAGGTGGCTTGTAATAATAGATCCAGACTCTATGCTCCAGAGGCAGAAACACCACCAGAAAGCATGTTGACTGCAGCGAGGGAGACCAAAGCCATTTAAAAGCAGATAGAGAAAGCTTTAGCCAAATACTCAGAAACACTCTAAAGGGACATTGTGTATTTGAAGTAAAAGGTTTTGGGTTTTTTTTAAATGGTAGGGAGAAGATGAAACTATTTAAATATTTACAAGATCAAACAAACTATTTTAATACGGTATGTATAAGCTATAATCCGGAGAGAAAGAGTGAGAGAGGACTATTTACGTAATGTAGCCCCACACCTACTGAGTGCATGGTGGAAGAGGAAACAGAGAGACCCTGTTGCTGTTGGCAGAAGAGCCATGCACTGCGATTACTGTGAGCTGCATGCATGGAAATTAATTACAATATAACATATTTAAATATATTTTTCCAGATTAACTGAATAGGTTGCTACATTTGTTGCTATTTGCGAGAATCTAAATCTAGTGAGTAAGTTGTCAACTTTAGCAAGTACTGTACAATGGGTCAGATCTTTTTTTATGAAAACAATGAATTAATAAACTGCTAAAATGCTCCGCAGAGTTGAGGGGAACTGAGTTGGGGGATGATTCTCCCTGGGTTCATCACTAAGAGTGAACCCTTTCGCATTATACGTAGTCATTTGATCTATTGGTATCCTGATATTCTGCCTCCACTGTTCATGGGGTTAGGGATCATTAAATTCTCTTCACAGGTGTTTGGGAGTACTACAGCATATGTTTAAAAAGTTGTAGGGAGCTGTGTGAAATCTGATAAATGTCCTCAAATGATATCACATGGGTCAGGGTCAGTTGTTTCTGAAGACTACAAGTTTGCAAATTAATCTGGGGATGTGGAGTTAGAAAGAGGCGAGCTCACCACACTTGAGGCTCAAGGCAACATTAGACCCTTTTAGTATAACACACCCAAATCGTGCAGAATTAACAGAAAAGCTATCTCTGCTTTTGTGACATAAACTCTTTCTTTAGTATATCAGAAGCTTAACTGTGTTAAGACAGTACATTACAAAAAACATTACAAAACATTACAGAAAAAAAAGATGTACAAGAGTACACTCAAATACTGTTGGTGTGTATAATGTCATCTTTCTATACTATATTAACGTTTTCAGTGTGAACACACAAAATGAAATGAAATAAAACACACTGGATGAAATTGGGATACAGCTAATGATTTACTGGGGACATATAGATTAATCTGGTTTATTTTCTAATGAGTTAACAAGTAAATGATGAAAACACAAACATGAGAACATATAGAGGTTTTTCATTGTGGGATATTTTTTGGATAACGTATTCATGCCTCGGTGAAAACTGTTATAAAATGTTATTTTGATTAGTCAATGGTCGAACCTGCTGATTTAATTAAGCAAACATCCCTCCATGCCTAAGGTCTTACACCTTTGAGTATTCATTACTGATAAAAGAGATTATCTGCTGATTTAAATCATTCCCCAGTATAGTGAAAACCAAGACAATAATTCTGTGCCTCAAAGCTGCTTATTGGCTGTAGAGATAAACACTCTGTTAAACTTGAAGTTACACAATCATTTTGATGTGGATTCCACGGAAAATAAAAGTTGACTGTTCCTAATGATTCAATAAATGATCAGTTGTAAAGCATGTGTTTGGTGACTCATTTAATTGGCTGCATTGTCATAATTAGTTAGCAGTTGACATCTTCATTGTCAACTTAGAGTTTATTAAACATCTTTGTTATTGGGCTGCACAACTGGCAATCAGTGGTCATAGCTGAATAAGCTGAGTACTGCTTTCTCATATCCACGGTAACATTAGAAGCCTTCATTTGCATATCTGAGACTTTATTAATTCATAACCTCTCAGATGCTCCTACAAATGAGGGAAGGGTGGGGGAAAGCTGACAATCGAGCCAACAAGTCAAGACAGAGGGGAAAAAGAACTGAGTTTTCAAAGGACAGAGATTCAACAAGGCAAAAGAAGTGATGGGGAAACTTCTTTTACAGATAAGAGAGACTCTTCTACCAACTGATAACAGGAACAGAGCGAGTGGGGAGTAAAAGCTACTAAATTTAGACGAAGAGAATGACTTTCAATGGATTTACGAGTACGGGGGCTTTATAATCCAAACCGCTGCCAATATTAAAAAAGTGCCAGCCATCGGGCGCTTGAACTTGGGAGAGATATTATCACAAGGGGAAAAAAAGAAGAGAAAAAATCATATGAGCTACAGATAACAAAATTAAAAGCTGCAGTTGGAGCCAGAAGACGCCCAGCTTGCTGGGCTGAATCAATAATTCTCAGTGGATTAGGCTGCCTAACTGGCAGGTATCTTCAAAAAAATAAAAAATAAATGAAAAGGAGTTCAAAACCCAAGTGGTTTGAAAATGACTCATGTCATGCCGTTTAGTTCTTTCTCTCTTTTTCTGCTGCACTCCCACCTGTCACTCCTGACGCCCCTGTTTGGGCATGTGACAACAGATTATGAAGAGGATCTGCAGATAACGCCGTGGGCGATGAGAATGGCGTGACCTCTGCCACCGCCTGCAGATTGCCTTGCAAAGTGTCACATTTGCAAAAGCTGGACAAGCTGAGAGACTCCGGCGACCATTCATTAGAAAGTGATGTGCCTCTCCGTGATGGGCTACATCAATGCACCTGTTCTTTATTTTTTTTGACTCGGCCTGTCAACGCCCTGCATTCGGCATCCGGTGTGTGCACAGGTGGCGTATGAGCTAACATGAAATGAACAATCAAAAAGAGATCAGAGCAGGAGATATTCCTCTGCCTGGGCCTTTTCTCTCAGAATGTCAACCGGGTAATTCCTTTGCATATATCAAGTGATGCGAGCTGTGTAAGTGTCTATGGTAGCTGGAGATCTTTTTTTAGTGATACATCATCTTTGCATATGCAGCGCTTCATACACAGGCTAGCTTTTGTTTGGATCTGAAAGGAAAGCTGAAGAGATTGCTATATTAGATAGAGAGAGAGAGTGTGTGTGTGTGTGTGTGTGTGTGTGTGTGTGTGTGTGTGTGTGTGTGTGTGTAGGTGAAACGAATACATGTTGATGTTTCCGCCCTGATGTACACCTTTGCAGCAGATTGAAGGTGTGTCTTCTAACACTTACACTTTCATTTCCCATTCACTCTGTAATGTGAAAACTGTCATATTTCAGTGCTGATTACATTGTTCTAATTACAGGTACTTTCTGACATGAAGCCCAGCTCATCTGATGCGTGACCTGTGGCACAATTTAACTGCTCCCAATTAACAAGAGACGTTCAAGAAAACATGTCAACTTGTTCACAGGCTTTCACTTGTTTACTGTATTTGCACATGAACACAGGCAGCAATAATATGACTCCAAGTGCCATAATTCTGCAGTTGGAAGAGTTACAGTTCAAGTTTTTCCAATCTAAAATGTGCCAAAAATGAAACGCTGATGGATGGCAGGCAGGTGAGACCTTTGCTGGGTCCACCCACCAAGCCTTTATTCACAAAGACATCACTCATCATCTGACGGATATATCTATCCATTGATTCAAATTTTGGTCTCCTCTCTTACTCAAAAAAATCATTTTCCCCCAGCAAGGTCATTGAGTTGGAGTGGGAACATCACACGTTTGGTTTGTGATGAGGCATTAAAAGAAAACTGGTGAGTCAGGGGAAATTCTATTGAGTCTTTCAGAGGGAAACGGCTTGGAATTTATAAGCGTGAAAATGAAGAGGGGTG
Source organism: Micropterus dolomieu (assembly GCF_021292245.1). Lineage (NCBI taxonomy): Eukaryota > Metazoa > Chordata > Actinopteri > Centrarchiformes > Centrarchidae > Micropterus > Micropterus dolomieu. The sequence goes on along the minus strand of NC_060170.1, from coordinate 4,133,628 downwards.
GAATATGGTACGTGAGAGGGGAGGGCCAGGGTGGGCTAAATGCCAACATTAATCCCTCATGGATAAAAGAAACAAGTGTATCTTCAAGATTACATTTTTTGATTTTCCTAAGCAGGATGAAAGTTAACATATGATATTGAAGTCAATTCCCACTGGATAGACAGAAACACGGCAAAACTTAAAAAGAATTCCCACTTAGAGTAATTCACGTAAAGCTTGTGCATTTTCGGCATATTGGTGACACTAATCCACTACATACAATAAGTAAGTAATGTAAGTAATAAGCAAGTGAGAGTATAGAGTCTGTCTCAAGGGCATGTTTACCGCTGCATGAATCTAAGCAGTAATAAATAAGTTTCACTCTGGTTGATATATTGTATGTCAGAACGGTATGCCAGACATGGTTACTGGTGGCAACGGCAACTAGATTTTAATCATACAGGTCCCAGAGTCTCTGCAGCACCTTTCACAGTAAAATCATTTCATTTACATGGAGTTTGTGCAATCAGAGAACTTGCTCATGGGGACAAAATTAAATCAGCGCAAAATGTTCACGTTTACTTGTGCAATTTCCCATTAGCAAGAGCCCCTGATGGTGATGATCTTTGAGGGCATCGAACAGTCTAATATGGTAGAAGCTATAGTAGCTAGTGCTGCCATCCATTTTAATTTAACCCTTCTGTCTCAGAGTATTACTGCCCTACAAAAGTAGAATGCTTTGCAGTTCTGGGACAGTACATCTTTCAAATAAACTGTGTGAACTTTGTAAAAACTCTTTATTAAAAGAAATGATGCACAGTTCTGTCAACAAATGAAAGAGGCAAGTAAAATGCCCAGTACAGAAAAAAACAGAAAGAAGTTTCGAGAAATACAGTGACTAACTAGCACTAGCATGTCCCCAGCTTGCTGGTGTGTTTGCTAACCAGTATGCAGCAGGTAGTCACTATGCCTCTAGCATGACCTATTTTGTGAGGATGAATGAGCCCTCCTGTCCTTGGCTGCTTTCGATTGCTCCTCTGTAAGTTAACAAGAAAATGGCACAGGAATTTTGCCTTCTTTAGTTTCCTAAAGAAATACAGCACTTTCTGAGCTTTCTTTACCAGCATGGAGATGTGAGATGACCAGTTCTCTGTGATGCTGATTCCCAGGAACCTAAAACTTCAGTGTTTCTCAATGTGGAAAAACAGGAGTCTCCTACTTAATGTAATAATACTATAGGTTCCTGTAAGGCCACCTGTTTTAATTATTTTAGTTTTACAGGGTGGGTGGCTCTATGAATTTATCTACTGTACTCTACAATGGCCGCCAGCATCTATTGCTACGGAGACGCCTGTCAGAGGCACAAATCAGAGCTAAAGTAAATTCATGTGGTTCTTAGATTGGGGGCAAAACGTGGTACCACAGTTGCCTAATGAAAGTAAGTAACACCTAATTGAGCTGAGTTAGGTTGCTGAATATGTTAATGTTTCTAAGAAGTGTAATCTTTAGCTTTCGGTGCACATAAAATAACTTTAAGATCAGTAATTGGATTTGGATTGGTTTTTTATTTACCTAAATGCACATTTTGAGTGGCACAGTGGTTAACTTTTCTCCTTACGTTTAATCTACACAATCTTGTACCTTTATTCGTAAAACATTGTTAGTCTTTTTTTACAGATGTTTCTACAAAGAGAGTTTTATGTAAGCCTTGGAAGTGCTCCAGCTACACCTGACATGGAACAAGTTACATAATACAAATAGTTCCATGGCTATTGCTTAAAAAAACAGCCATCAATAGCATTTTTAAATTATAATTTCAGTGTTTCATGAGTTATTTTGTGCTGAAGTGTTGTGATTTACCTTCTTGTTTACCTCAAAATGACTCGTCTACTTGAACTTCTCCTTTAGACAGTGATTCCCAACGCTCCCCAGAGACTCACCTGCAATTGTTGCATCCTGCTGGGTTTTATTTGTAGGTGGAGAAAGCGGTAACAACCGCATTAGTGTCAGTAACAGCAAGGGAGCTGAAGTAGTGTAGTAGTTGAAAAACACAAGTCATGTTGTTACTTGTTGTGTTGTGCATTTACTGCATTTGGGTCTATTGTGGAGAAATAGGTGATTTTAAAGGGTTGTTTATCATTCTGATTTACATAGATGAGGCCTTTCCTGCTATTAAACACTGCAGCAGCTTGAAATATCACAGCATGATATCACATCACACTGCCAAAAAGGAAATTAGACCCAGAAATGCAGTGTGAAATATGTTTCCAACAACTAATTTAGGGTGTAATTTTCCTTTAAACCCTTGGCCACACTGACAGTAATATAAACTGCTCATTAATGTTGGTAAAGTGGTTGGATTTAATGCTATGTTAAATTCAGACATTTAGTTAAATTTTGCTTTTGAATGATTGAGACAACAGGTGATACCAGACCTTGGCCTTTTTCCTTTGTGATGAGTTATTTCAGCACAGTAAGCAGGCGTAGATAGACTCCCTGAATGCATCTTTCTGTTTTTTTCTTTCTTTGACACAATGGGACTGATTAAAAAGACAAAATTAATAGCCACTGGCAATGTGCTAATTCTCTGCACTCTAACATTGAGAAGGAATTCTGCTTCCACAGCTGACCTTCTTTTATGTAATTGTGCTCACATGCACACACACACACACACATACACCTACATGACCTACGGCAAAACAATCTCTAGTGGACCTACAGTAGGTAAGTTCATTTATTTGGCCAAATTGATCCAGAAAAACCCTTCATATTGCACTTGTGTAATAGCTCTGCCTTAGAAAATGGTCTTTATGGAATAATGCCGCATGACTTCACAAAGAAAAATTGTCTCAGTTAGCCCCTGTCTGCTGTCCTGATGATCAATTATTGTTCCTTGGATGAAAGAGAAATCACCACTTCAGTTGCAAGCGAGCTGAGTGGTGTAGCGCAGGAACATTTGTTTAAACTGTAATAATGCATCATAAAGCTCAACTGCAGTTGCGGGGGTCACTAAATCTAACTAACTGGGTTATCACCTTCACAAGATCTCTGACGTAATTGCTGACGTAATCTGCACTCTGCGCATGCGTTGGCGTCTGTAGCCACCTGTCGGAAGCTCCGTCTTGAACCGGACTCTTATCCAGTTTTAATCCACTTTTTTCGTTACATTTTTTTTATATCCTTTTATTTAACTTAACTTTATTTAAGTTTTACGTGGGTTAAGGATTTTAGTCATCCGACATGGATTTTAAGATAGATGACCGTAAAAACGCGATCAACGCTACTGATCGCAACAAAGCTCCGGTGACTATGATAGCCGAGATAACTCTGCCCCATGAGGACTGCTCACTCCTTAAGAAAGCGAACAAGAAGATTGCTGACCTTATGGAAGACATCCGACGACTTTCAGAGGAACTCAAAGAGAAAGATTCCCTGCTGACTGGCTTTATGGATGTAGCTTCAGTACAAGCCAAACAGATTGTTTCTCT
>NC_060170.1:4119768-4130061 GCF_021292245.1 Micropterus dolomieu | reverse complement strand
CTGACCTTTTAGTCCCATACGCACCAGCACGTACCTTGAGATCCTCGGGCAGAGGTCTGTTGTCTGTTCCAGAGTCTCGACTGAAAACTAAAGGGGACAGAGCGTTTGCTGTCAGGGCCCCGAGGCTCTGGAACAGCCTGCCCGAGGAAATCAGGTCGGCTGAGTCAGTGAACTCTTTTAAGTCCCTTCTTAAAACATACTTTTATAGGAGAGCTTTTCCCGATCTTATTTGACTTTATTTTATCCCTTTTATTTTATTGTATTTTACTAATTTTATATTAAATTTTCATGCTCTTATCTTTTTTTTGTATTATTCTTTACACTTGTTAAAGCACTTTGTAACTTGTTTTTGAAAAGTGCTCTACAAATAAGGATTATTATTATTATTATTATTACTAGTACAACAAAATCCTCAAGCAGTTTGAAGAAAACTCAACTTGTTTCAGTAAAGACTGAAAGCTGTTCATCAGTATTTTGCAGAGAAAAGCAACACAAAGCATGGCCCACATTTCAAGGTCCTGAGGAAATTGAGTGGAATTGATGTTATCCTGCCCTCTCTCGCCTCCATAGCCTTGAAAGCATTGTGTATGAAACACAACGCTCTGCTCTTATTGTGAATCTGCCAAGTTTTCAACATAAAAGACACAAAATATGAAGACAGGCAGCACCCCAGCCACCTATAGATTGGACAAATAGCCAATGTAGAGTCCAAGGGGAGAATGCTTTTTGCAGCTAACTCGATGAATGCAACATGAGAATGGCCGCAGAGTCCCGGAAAGAATAATGGCAGGCGCATTTACAAGTTTCATGTTGTTTGGCCTGAGATAAACTATTTCACTTTATGTAGTGCTTTGGTCATTAATCTTGGTGGATTGCACAGACAGTGCTTTCCCCTTCCATTTTATTTATCATAGCTTCACACAGGAGCCTTGTTTCCCCCACCAAGCAGTAACCTTAAACATAGCAGTGCTCTCCTTCCCTACCTTCAGCCACACTGCTTGTTGTAGCGTCACACCTATTTTCATTGTAACTATGTGGATATACTCTCGAGAAGCCAAGAGGAGCTTTATGGGACCAATGACACAGGTCCAATGTAACATTTTTACCCCACTGCCACTCCCGGCCAGTAGATCACAGTTTTACTGGCCCCTTGCATATTTTTACTGGCCTGGGGGGAAAAAGAGAAAAATAACGTTACTTTATTAACTGATATACATTGTAATGATTAATTCATACCATAAAGAATTGATTGATTTTGTTTCCTTATAACATTTAAAAAATCTTAATATAATTGTTTCACTGGATTTTTACAGTAAACAGAAATCAGAGTGCTATTTGCTTCCATATATTTAAAAACAGGGAGGGACTTGTTGCAGATACCGATTGGCGTTTACAGTAAATTAGCTATTAGCACTGAATGTGACAGCCCCCAGCCCGTCAAGCAGACTCTGCGGACTGGGTCCAGCTCGCAGTGAGTGAACACTGCGGCCAGACCAGGACACAGCCTCTGAGACCGCTGGAGGCCAGTTTGACGACAGGGAATTCAGTGCAGAGGTGGTTTTCTTGACGGTTGTGGCTCCATTCACCCAAAGGGCTGACTCAGTTAATAGGACCACTAGCTGCACGTTTAACCAAGCTAACTAGCTACAGATACAGACAGTACAGTTAGTGGTTTAGGAAAAAGTAAAGCTATCTGTCCACCAAAAAACTCTGTAAATCAACTTGGTACTGTATTCCCTGATCGTTTTGGAAGCTGTGTTCAGCCCCGTTCATGCCGTGTTCACTGGGAGGCTGCTAGGCGTTTTTGTTGCCCGCTTGCCCGGCTCCAGTTCTGGTACCCAATGCTTGCTGCTCCCTGCCAGTGCTTGAGTAGAGGTGTAAACACTAACATACTCCCCAGGTGCTCCAAGCTCCCAGTCCGGGCTGAGCCAGCTTTGACCACTAACCTTAATTAGATGACCGCCGCAGTTAGCGGTTACTTTAGCAACAAGTAACCCTATTTGTTCATCAGCAAACTCCATAAATCACGGCGAGTTGAGGCAGAGCAGTAGGGGGACATGGGGAATTTTAGGACACCGTTCCAATGTTGCCTTTGGAGACAGTGTAGGATGCAGGCAGCGAGTCAGATGACTTCCGATGTTGGCAGAGCAACATGCCAGAGACTAGCCAATCAACTTGCCCGATAAAAGTTTAATGCTTACAGTATGTCAAACCCTGAATGACAGAACACTGTCACCTATAGTAAAACAGTAGTACTGTTACTATGTATATATGCAGAGCCCTTTAAGTATATCGCTACTGGGTTTACCACTATGCGCGCATGCATAGCACTGAAAAAAAGCTTTGTCTACGTTATCGTTATTGGGTTAGAGGCGAAGCAGGATTAGTCAATGCCTCACTGGGCCACTGGGCACGGTACCACCAAGCACTGACCCACTTGCCCAGAGCCAACATAATAAAACCAAGCCCTGCGGCACCGTGGGGGCCCTGCAGCTGTACAAGCGCAGATGAAGATGAAGGTTAAGCACTGTAACAATACTAGTACGCACAGGGCAGGGCCAGTGTGAGCAGTGGCCTCTCCCCCCAACTGTTTGGTGAGAGGGAGACGCAAGACGCAAGACACGCTCACAGAGGACAGTCACTCAGACAGAACACTCAGTACTGAGTGAGTCATCAAGAAGCTGGAGACTCACCGGCTGACACATAAGCCTGTAGAATGGCTAATCACAGCCAATGAGACAGGCACTGTGCCGACAGGGGGAACCCCAGGGACTGCTCCCTGTAGAGCACAAACAAGCACTGAATGTAGCGCCAGGCAGCTGTGCGTGCCACGTAACACGACAGTGCGCGCATCGGGCAGAGAAGGTGGCACGCAGCGTCTTCCTCCGACCTATGAGGAGGAGGGAAGAAGCCAGTGAGGGTAATCACTCTCGACCTTAAAGAGCTGGGCTCTCATTTATAAACAGTGCGTACGTACAAAACAAGACTGGAAACCTACGCCTCTTCCCAAGCAAATGTTGTGATCTATAAAAAACAAACTTGACGGGAGAATGTGTGGTCCTGTAAGTAAACTCTGAACCATGCGTACGCACATAAAGGGGAGAAATGAGAAACGGCGACTCACATGGCTGAAGGATGAAACAGTTTGAAATGAATAGGCCTACTATTGTGTAAAATAAATTGAAATATTGCCTCTGAGTATTATAGGCTTAAAGCCTTTCTGAATAAGCAAACACCCGTTTGATTGATCTTCCTTGAAGTGGACAAAAAAAACATCATTTAAGATCATTTGCAGTGCACAAAAAGATCCAGATTTAGGATAATAAACACAAACAGAGTGCTGTTTCTGCAAAAGAATGCCTCAAATATGTTGTACAGTTTAATCAGGAATCATATTAATTAATACTTGCATGTAGTGCAATTTATTCTCATAAATAAGGTGAACAGGAGGACAAATTACATTTAAATTGATTTCAATGCGTCAGTCGAGCAAATATGAGTGCATTGTTTTATGTAGCCAATTGTTATCACATGTTCGTTGCCTTATTGAGCCAAATGATGTGCCAGCGTGCAGATGTGATGCACTGCTTGGCGTTAATATCAAAGAAATCTTTCAGAGTGTGTCCAAAACAAGTCATATTTCTTTTGACTCATCTGCAGCCTCATTAAGTGAGTGGACTGTTTGTGTAGCCTAAATAAATGTTCAAACACAATCTTTTCAAATGGGGGAATCCAAATTAGTACCTGGGTCATCCAGTCTTGCGTGTGTGTCCCCCTCCAGCCAGTGACGTCACTACTCAAAAGGGATGCCCCTTCCTGCAGATCGGTTATAAAGGGGTGGAGCTCCGGTGCCCCCTTTCCTCCAGTGCACAAGCTTCAGCTTCATCAAAGGAACGCCAGTGTCACACAGAGTTAGATTTCGTTTTGTAGCTTTTTTTTCAGAATTTGCCTCCTTTTCTTCCTGCAGTCAGTACTTATTAATATTAATGAGGGGCGTTTCACTGACCATTTATTGGCAACTGTGGGCGTTTGAAGGGTCGGACAAGGAGCTCCCTCACATATTTCAAGTTGATTGTGATTTATAAAGGGAACTTGCTTACAGATGTGCGTACGCACGGTTTTATAAGTCTAAATATTTTTTGGCGTACGCCATTTTTGGCTTTTGGGAGTACATACACTTTTAGTGAGGATTCTAAGCACAGTTTTATAAATGAGACCCCCAGGTGATACTCTTTGGCATAAAGGCAGGATTAGTGCACAGGACAGCAGAGCTGAAGTCACCTTGAATCGCTGACCCTCTGAACTAATGTCAGAGCCGATAGCAACGCAACCATGGCAAAGAGGAACTTCAGGTCTGCCGTCTCCAAAGGTTCGAAAGGGGCTTTGGCCAAAGCGCCTAAAACCAGCGCCATATCCCTCTGAGGAGCAGTAGGGCGTGACACAGGCCTGTGTCTCCCCACCACCTTTGGAAAACGCTTCACCAGTGGGTGAGCGGACATCGTCTTGTCACCAAACCCTTTGTGACAATACGAAATGGCAGTAGCCTAAGTCTTCAACATACTGAACGCCAGCCCTTTCTCCATCAGCAGCAGGAGGAACAAAAGCAGTGGGCAGGCCACCGGATCCAACCCCTTGTCCAGACACCAGCATTGGAACACCAACCACGAAGACTGAGTGGAGGCGAACCCTGGATAGTGCAAACCACCTCCTGTGAGAGACCTAACCCCACCAAGAGCTACACCTCAGACCCATAGGGGCTGGCCAAGAAGCGGGTAGCTCCTGATCGCACTCCCCTACCTGGGAGACGATGTCCCCGTGGCAAGGAAGTTTCCAAGGCCGCCCCGACAGCAGTCGCTGAAGGCAGGGAAACCACGACACACTCGTGTGCTGTGGAGCAACCAGGATTGCCGTCAAGGCCGAGTCCTGTAGGCAGTCCAGGAGAAGCGGGATCAGCTGAACTGGGGGTAGGCATACAGAAGCTTGCTGGGCCACAGAGGGTGGGCGAAGGCGAAATGGGTGAGCATCCCGCGAGCACAGTGACAACCATAGGGTGAACTGAGCATTTTCTCAGGCGAACAGATCCACCTCTGCCACACCAAACCAGATCGGAATGAAGGCACCACTCATTCAGGCGAGGGCCCTCCCTCGACATGATTTTCGCCCCTCTGTTTAGTACAACTGGAATGTACTCCATCCTGATGGAGAGCAAATGTGTGTGCACCCATAAGAGCGGCTGCCTGGCCAAGCCCAGCAGCTGCGCAGAGCATACACCACCCTGGCGATTTATTTAGGCAGCCGTAGCCTTGTTGTCGGTGCGGACCAGCATGTGCTGGTTCCGTAGCAGAGGGGCGAAGTGCTGGACCACCTTCCACACCGTGAGGAGCTCCAGCGTGTTTATGTGGAGAGGCAATTGAGTCCACTACAGGCCACCCACCACCTAGGAGTGGCACGTCCCGCCCCAGCCCAGCAGGAAGGCATCTGTGAAGACTGAGATGTTAGATGTGACCCTGTCCAGCAGAACCTGACCAACAGGCAGAGGGGGTCCCGCCAGTAGGCCAGATCCGAGCCCACCAACAGAGGGAGACGCCATTTTGTGTCACTGTGTCGACCACCACTGGAGGCCCAGGGGAATCACCATGTGAGCGGCTGACATGAGCCAAGAAGCCTCATGATAGACAGAGCTGTCAACACAGCCCGAGGAACGACACAGAGGAGCAGCTCCGTATGAACGACCACTCTCTCTTGATAGAGTTGCGCTCTCCTGTGTCCTCCTCCTTGGAGTGCGCCAGCAGCAGCAGGTTGTCCAATTAGAACAGGACCATGATGCCCCACTGCCCCGTCGCAATGGCTCCTGGGCCGTCTCAACGCACTTGCAAAAAAGTGCGCAGGGCCAGCGAGTAACCAAACGGCAGCCGGTAGTTCTGATACTCGCCTGGGAAGGAGAAGCACACAAACTTCCTGTCCTCTGGGATGATGGGAACGTGAAAACACATGTCCTTCAGGTCAATGGAGGTGAAGCCAGTCCCCCTGGCATATATACTCCAGCACCTGCTTCACCCTCAACATGCGAAAGGGTCTTTCCATAATCGCCTTGTTGAACGATGACAGATTGAGGATGGGCTTCCCCTCAAGCAAAACCTCACCACCTTCTTCTGTGTTAAGTCAGGACAGACTACCGGCTGGAGGGGAATGATGGCGGACAGAGATGAAGATGGATCCCTTGGCAACATCTCTGCAAGGCTAGAGTGACCAGCATCCTCCGGACGCTGGACAGAGGTGAGGAGGGAGCTCCCTGAGGTGAGGTCTCGGCCCGCGTACTCTGGCCCGAGGCAAGCCTCACAGACCCCCCCGGCAGGATGAAGCCCGTCTGACAAATGTGGCAGATGCGCACAGTCTCGCCGTTACCTGTCGCCGCTCTAGCTGGCCTGCTCACAAACATGGTTCGCTGGTAATCTTCTTCTCTTTAGACAAGCTCAGTGCTGAAGGAAAAATGGGAGCTAATGCCACCAGGTCACACAGTCATACAATACACAAGGGGACGTGATAGAGGCCCACAGCACGGGTGGACATAGACAAAGCTTTTTTCAGTGCTGCACATGCACGTGCATATAGGGGTAAACCCAATGGTGATAGCCTTAAACAGCGAAGCCTATACAAAATAGAACTTCTAGAGGGCGGTGCACAGGGGGCAGTGCCAAAGAGGTGGGCCCCCCTGAAATCTGATTGGTGCCTTATTGTCTCCCTACCTGACTCAGAAGGTAGTAAGTATCGTAGATGAATTACTGAATGAAATGCCAAACAACCAGAAACAAACACAAAAAAGGCCACAAAGAAATGCAAAATGACCACAAAGAAATGTCAAATAACCAGAAAGACACAAAAATGACCACAAAGACACTCAAAACAACCATAAGGAGACAAAACATAACCACAAAGAGACTTAAAACACAAAAAGACGATAAATGACCACAAAGACATGCAAAATGTGACCCTTAACATTTATTTGCTAATTTTACAAGGGTACCCCAATCTGGTCCTCCCATTCAAAAGTTTCTAAAGCCACCCCTGGCAGTGCACGCAGTTTCTCATAAAGCCTCCAAGAATATGTTGTAATTCCACAAGTGGCTGCTGGTAATGTGATTCTGTAGCAGCTTTGGCTTTGCAGGGAAATAAGTTGCAGTCCCGCATAATCAGATTTCTTCTCCATAACCCTAGCACAGATCTGTGATTGCTGATAACCCCAATGAGCTCTGATGCATGGGTCTGTCTCATATTATGGGATGCATGTTTATCTCTTTGCTGTTAATGTAGGTTGCAATACTTAACAACCAACAGCCTTGACTTACTCTCTGCAGGCCTGTGTGAGGAATCCAAATCGGGATATTGACTTTGGGGTATTATAAAACTACATTAAGTCAAGGCAGGGATGTGACATTGCAAAGAAACTAGCTGATGAAACTGAGCCTATTCAGAGCCCTCTCAGATCAATTGTGAAGCCCAGACACACCCGAGATTCATCATGTGCAGTTATAATTCTGTTGACTGTATCAGACGAGATCTTCAGCTTTGTGTCTTTCTAAAACATGACAGATTTTCTAATATAGAGTGAGGTGAGCCTTGTGTTGTTTGGATTGCCAGCTTATGGCACTCCGTTTACTACCACTCAGCAGTCTCACAATCACTTAGCAGTAATCGTGGTGACAGTTGTTGCTTCCCACATGAGCTGTAAAAGAACTGAATCCAAGACATGAAGCAGAATTACAAATTTTGAACAGATTTGAACCTTCATCCCAGTTAAAGCTTGGACATAGGTCACTATAACTATTGTTTATTGGCTGAACTGTATTGTGGGGGAGGTGGGGGGACTAACACAGGTAAGTCATCATACATTTACAGCTGAGTCATGTCGTGCTGACTCAATTAACAGAGGTACTGTTTAAAAATATTTTTTCAACCACTGTTGAAATAACAAAATGCAACAGTTCTTGTGGATGTTTCAACTTAAAAATCTACCTGGGATAGAAGGGACTATGCTATTTGAGCTGTAATGCACATTAGAACATAGTATATGTATGTAATGTGCCTTAGTGGATGTATATTGAAGTATACAAAGAACAAGTAGGCAAAATATGCTTAATATTAATATTGTGACAATGATTTAAAGCCATTGCAGAAATGCCTTAACAGATCCATCTAACCATTATCTAAAACCATTATGTAAAACACTACCATGTTTAGGGTCACAGGGAGCTTAAATTGTGTGTAATATTTAGGAGGATCTATTAACAGAAATGCAATATAATATCCATAACTATGTTTTCAGTGGTGTATAAAGACCTTACATAATGAACTGTTATGTTTTTATTACCTTAGAATGAGCCATTTCTCTCTACATACACCATGGGTCCTCTTACATGCACATCGCCATGTTGCACCGCCATGTTTCCAATGAAGCCGAAATGGATATATGGTGCTACAGAGCGTGTTTCGTCACTACATTGAATATGTACAAAGAACGAGTAACGTTAGTAGTACTTGTAGTAGGGGTGGGCGATATGGGCAAAAATGTTATCATGACAAAAAGTTTCATATCTTTTGATATCGATAATTATCACGATAAGAATCAAATCATTATTTCTTTCGAGTTTAAAGACTGACCTTTGCTCCTGAGTGAAAGTGGAAGAAACCTGATGGGTAATTGTGATTTAAAGTCTTTTTTATGGTCAACAATTGCTGCCAAACAGTGGATCACTTCACAAGTCTGAGGGAGAACATTCATAACAATTATGATAAAATCTTCAGTCCTTTTTCCTCAACAAAATAAACTAATAAATCCTTTTGTATGATTCAAATGAATTAAAATCAAACATTTATTGGATATTTATTGAACATTTGTTATATTGTTATTGAAAAAAAAAATTGTGATAATAATTGTTAATTGTTTTATTGTCCAGCCATAACTATTAGCAGTTGAGTGGTTAATACAAGTAATAAAACAGAGACATTTGGACAAATGAAGGCCCACACGTAATATTTAACAGAGCATGTTGGCCACCGTAGCCTCTTCTGCTCGCTGCGACTGATGGTGCATTCATGTGGTGTCGGAATTATCGGAATTTTCCTCCTTAAATCTTTATTGCAAAAAAAGAAATAAAGTGTAAATGGGACATAAATAAGTATACAGAGCTTTGATTCATGCAAAATCACGTATTTTATATACATATTTTTCGAACATGTAATTAGGAATATGGTTATAACGGGTAGTTTACTGTACATGTAGAGTGAACTAGATGTCTGTGTGTTGTTTATATGCACTGATGCTAATCCAACACATCTTTGTAGTAGCGTCCATGTTGATTCCCCATTCCGACTTAAGAGCACATGAACACACAGTGAAGTCGGAAGGACGACTTCACAACACGGGAAATGGAACACTCCAGGGTAGCAGGTCAAACTCAAGACCTTTTTGTTGTGAGGCGACAGTGCTAACCATTGAGCCATTGTGCTGCATTGTCTTAAGAATTGCCTTTTCTATCTGCAGAGAGAAAGTATACATGACATTCCATCAAACTCATTTTTGACAGCTATTTCCGGTCCCACCCCCCCACCGGATGTCTGTATGTAACTGATAAGAGGGGTGCATCCGGTCCCGCCCCAACCGGAAATATGTCTGTATGTAACTGTTAAGAGGGGTGCATCCTGTCCCGCCCAAACGGAAATATGTCTGTGTGTAACTGATAAGAGGGTTGCGTACATCCTTCCATTGTGTGTTTTTCATTGATTTAAAGACTTTATTAAGTAATACAACTTGAATGAATTAACTAGGAGGTGTTTGTGACAATAAATTTATCATTAAAAAAGTATAGCAGTGAGTTATAAGTAAAGGAGGAATCTCCGGGGCCAGCAAAGGATCAGTAGGAGGTTTCTTTGGAATCAAATCAGTCTTTATTATTAAACAAGTGAAGAATAAATTGAAATAATGACAGTAAATCAGTAAAATGGTATAACGGTGAGTAAAAATTAAACAGCATTATAAATTACCTTCAACAGCATGCAGCAAAATAAGAGTGAGTTCCAAAATTAAACTTTGTAAAATCTTTGCTAAAGCTTTGTGTGACAAACTTACCATCATTAAAGAACTAAAGAATAAATTTAAATAATTACAGTAAAGCAGTAAAATGGTATAACGGTGAGCAAAAATTAAACAGCATTATAAATTACCTTCAACAGCATGCAGCAAAATAAGAGAGTGTTCCAAATTACTTTGCTAGTGCTTTGTCTTACAAACTTGCC